>NC_064768.1:41169714-41455549 GCF_011397635.1 Epinephelus fuscoguttatus | reverse complement strand
CACTGAGGAGAGACCAGTATTCCCAGTCCTGACCTGACTCACTGGGACTCTGCTACTGGTTTGACTCTGCTACTGCTCTCACTCTGCACTCTGGAACTATCTCTGTCTTTCATTTCACATCTTTCAATAGCAATATTTACCAGCTTGTTGCAATGTTTCAATATTATTTCACTGTTTCCACATAATAAAGACGTGTTCATCAAATCACTTGTTTTCATCTTTATTATGATCAAAGTGTCTGAATGATTTTCTCTTCATAGTAACAGTAACTTTATTAAATCCAGAGGAAAAATAAGCTGATAAAGATCCTGTAAGTTCTCTGTGATGAATTCAGAAAGAAAGTTTCAGAATATATGATATAGGTCTATTTTTACTGAACATTTTAAGAGTTCATAAACTCAGACAAAACTCCTCATTATTGTTTGATTAGTACAAACAGTGATGGTAGTAGTATAAGTCCATCATCTGTTGTCACAATGGATATGAATGCCTTCATGACTGTAAAACTTATTCTGCTATAGTCATTACAGATTTGTCTGTAATAATAAACCTTTGGAACAAAACCCATGGTAGGAACATTTCAATGATAAATCATCCAATCAGCTCTCATTACTGAAGTGTCTTTATAGTAAGGACTGTAATATTGTAAGTACTTCAGGTGTCTCTAAAGAACATGCATTATTATTTGAATTAAACTACAAAAGTCAGAAAAGTGTTTGTTAAATCTGAAATAAATAGCAGTATATTGTCTGCATAGAGAGAAATAAAATGAGTTTGATCTACAAATTTAAACTGGGAAATATTTATATACTGTTTCTGCTGAAGAACCACAAAGAAACCCAGACAGAGTCTCACCCTGAACAAGGAGCCCCAGGGTGGCCAGCAGTAGAATCAGTGACATCATCATTGTGCTGCCGGCGTGTCAGTGGCTGTGAAAGGCCTGGACAGCCACTGATCAACACTGGCCTCTTAACGGCTGGGAGCAGAGAGGCAGGACACATATGCAAACACACAGAGTCAGTCAACTGGAGCTGTCCTCAACATATCAGGCTGTTTCCTCCTCACTGCTGGGACAGCTGTCGTTGTACAATAACAGTAAATTTATTGCTTTTAAATGATGAAAAACTTCTTTTTGCCTTGTTAAAAAACATTTTTTTGCAGATCTTGCCAATAAGGCAACATGACAACAGCATTAATTCAATGAATACAGACAACATAAATGAGCCAAGACACTTAACTAAAAATTACAAAAATTATTGTGCTTAAAGTTTACCAGAAATTAAAATTGAAAAACTAGTTTTTAAACACCTACATTAATTTTATCTTTTTAGATCATCACAACACTGGACCAAACATTCTCAATGATGTAAAATATCTGAGAATCACTATGGATAATAAGAAACTTTGAATCATATCCCTTTAGGATTCAAGTGCTGCCATTTGTAGAGTAGATTACAGTATATATACATGGACTGCAGAGACATGTTGCCCTCTGTGATTCAGTCCTTGTCTGTCAGGCAGAGATAATCTTGCCTCACTAGGTGAACTTTCATCAGCTAATATCAGTTATCATCTTCACCATTTCATGATGGGGTAGAGCAGAGGTGATTAAAATAAATATTTTACCAAGATTATCATTTCTGATTTCAGCTATACCACTTAAATTCCCCTCTCACTGGTTTAAAGAAATTAATAAGATACTTACAGGTTTCTTGTGGAGTGACAAGAAACCCAGAATCAGTCAGAAAAGATTGATGAGACCAAGAAGAAGTGGTGGATTAGCAATACCACATATTTATTTATATTATTTGGTTTATAAGGTTAGATTTCCTTTGTTATGAGCCTTTACATGCAAGAGTGATGTTGGCAGTTGGATATGGATCAAAGAGAAGAATTTTATCTGAAGACGATAAGCCTGTCTATCAGAGCAATGGTTTCACTCAAAAATCACCCCGAAAATGTAAAATCCTTATTATGATCTGCTAGAGGCAGACCAGTGACAAACAATATGTGTCAGTGCCGTGGTTTAAATGAATTGGGACAGACTGTGAAGGATGGAGACATGGTACCCTTTGGTCAACTGGAGCTGTCCTCAACATATCAGGCTGTTTCCTCCTCACTGCTGGGCCAGCTGACTGTTTACATCATCCTCATGGAGATTAACACAAAGTCAGGTGGTTGTATTGTAATTAAGCCTTGAAAGTAAACAAAACTTCCTTACAGTTAATTATCTATATAAATGTCTTATTGGGATAAAAATCTGTTTCCCAAGAGATATTTGGCCAAAAAGACAACATGTAAACAGCATTATTTCAATAAATAAAACAGAAAACATCCAACAAAATTTACAGTTTAGCTGATTGTAATCAAACATATGTTTTTACGCAACTCATTTTATTTCACAGAAAATTTGTTTAATGGTTTTCACTCACCACAACCCTACAG
This sequence comes from Epinephelus fuscoguttatus, assembly GCF_011397635.1. Classification (NCBI taxonomy): domain Eukaryota; kingdom Metazoa; phylum Chordata; class Actinopteri; order Perciformes; family Serranidae; genus Epinephelus; species Epinephelus fuscoguttatus. The sequence continues at coordinate 41,453,104 of NC_064768.1, read as the reverse complement.
CAAACATTAGTAATATTGTAAATGGCGTCAGATTAAATATGCATGATAATTTGGAGGCCAGGGACCTCATTTATATAAGTGCCGTGCGCACAGAAGTTTCTACGCAAACTTTGTGATTTTTATGAAAATCAAACTTGACGAGAAAATGTCACTGTGAAAAAACAAGTGTAAATAAATAATGTGTATAATCATCATCATTGGCCGAAATTGCCCTTCAGTTACAATTCAGGGAATTCCTTTTCACATGCGATCAATCAGTTGATGGGTGGGTATAAAAGCAGTGATCACAGTGTGTAAAGATGCACAATGGCTTATTTGGCACTGTAGAGGATGTGGTAGATGGGAGACTCCAGAGACAGCTGGTTCTGACTGCCATGTGCAGTCCCGTTCTTCTCTGTGGATTTTCTCAGCGACCTTGCTTCATAGGGAGAAGCCACGCATATCACCTGAAACAGCGGAACTGTAGCTTTCCGAGAAGGCCAAGCACTTGTCGGTAGTCCAATGTTTTCACAGCGAAAAAAAATGATAAATTTACACTAAAATGATGTATAACAGAGCCAGTGGCGGTTCTAGGCCAGTTTCAATGGGGGGGCCAAGCTAGGGCCAGTCCTTTTGATACAGGGGCACATACAAGTACGGTCAAATATCTAAGTCTGAACAATAAGATATATATATATGTGTAAGGGGGTCCGGGGGCATGCTCCCCCGGGAGAAAATTTTTTATTTGATTTAAAGGCATCAATCTGGTGAATTCTGAGAGCAAAGTTATGATGGCAGAATATGTCTAGATTTCAACATCTTTGTGCTTTTTATGTGTGAAAAATGTTCCATTTTTACTGATAAAAACACTAGTGGTATGTTATGGTGAAGGGTCACACTCAAAATACGGCCAAGTATTAGTGGTTAAACATTTCAGTAATCAAAAGAAAAATGACTGACGTACTGATCTGCCTCTGGAGGGCTATTTTAATATTTAAAATCATGCGCAGACAAAATATTCTTTTAAAATTCTCACACTCACAAGTACAGTTCCAGATACGCAAAACAATACAAAATACGCAAAACGAAAGGAAAACGAAGGGTGAGATTCAAATAAATTACACACAAACAGGCACAAATTACTGCTTTCCTCCTCCTCTCGATTTGCAAGTACAGCACCCTGAATCAGAGCATTTCAAAAGCCCTCAGGTAGTTGAATGTCTCTGGGACAGGCTCATTTATAGCAACCCACTGGATCCGTGGCGTGCGCGATCCGGCCGAGGCGCGGGTGCTGGAGCTAATAGCAGCCATTCAAGAAGCTGCTCCACCAGCCGTGGCCTAGAAGCGGCTCGGCGCTCCGCTCCGCTAAAATTACGCGCCGGGTCTATTTCTGATGGCGCGTCAATTTGCACAGACCAAATGAGTCAAACAGGAAGTCAGGCGCAGAAAAGACGAGAGTATCCAGTCGATTTTCAAAATAAAAGACCCATGAAAACTCCGGATCGTATTTCACATCACTACATAAACATGATGTGACAGGCATGAGTCAAATGAAAAGGAAAAAGTTTTCAGAGCTTACCTCAATGGTGCTGTGTGTTGCCGTGCAGGCTCAGAGTTGTCTTAAATACAGCCACACAATTCTCTACTGATGTGTTCTGGGTGTTTTCAAGAATGCTCACGAAGTGGATGTCAGTATTCCTCAATATTCCGCTTAGAAATGCGGTCTGCTCTATCAACTCAGGCTCACATTAGTGCTAGGAGAGCGACGTCTGTGGTGAGGCCGGGGAGGGTGAGGGGGAGGGAGGGGGGAGCCGAAGAATTCCCTGTAGGAGCTCCAGCCGGTGCGCTACAGAGTGACGTTCATTTACCAGAGGCATTTTATATCTGGCCAGTTTTTGGAGACTGTGGCAGGGCAAATTAGTCAATGTATGGGAAACACTAAACACTAGAAAACTCAGGCCCTTTTCCTTCTTGTGTGGTGTATTCTGCATGATTCACTGGGTGCGCCTCTTTAAGTGGTCCGACCGGCAACCTGTTGAGACGATTTAGTTCCGCGTTCCCCCTCCGACTCCTCGGCGGGGGGGCCACAGGGGGGGGCCGGACTCGGACAAATGCTGCTGCAACCCACCAGCTACTGGAAATGATGCATTGTTTATGAAAACAAGAGATATGTTAAGAAATCAGTTAAAGCAACTCTTACCTTTCTTGCATTTCACACAGCACAGAATTTGAACATCCACAACTCCACCTCCCTCCAGAGTCCCATCCCCCTCCTCCTGCAACTCCGCCTTCCTCCAAAGGCCTACTCCCCCCTCCTCCATTACGTCTATGATAGACATAGGCGTTGGCATGGTAATGTCAGATATACCGAAGAGGAGGGCGAGTGTAACACGCCAAGAGAAGAGTATAGTATAGTATAGTATATAGAGAAGGTAACGTTAATGTTTCAGAGGCTACGCTATATTTAGCCATTAGCAACTGGATGCTGTGTTGTCATTTAACGTTATGTGTTATGTAAGAAGCAAACTAAAGATAACTTTACCTGTCCTGCACAGTCAAACGCAATCCCAGAGTTTTGAAACTTATCCGGGGTCAGTGATGACTGATGAGTTTTATAATATAACGTATACGCTAACGTTAGATAGTACTGGTGACTGGCAACAAACAAGGAAGATAATACAGAGGGTCAGCCAACGTTAGGCTACAGTAGGCTAACCGTTAGCAACTGGATGCTGTGTTGTCATATATAACATTATAGCCTATGTTACATTAGAGGCAAACTAAAAATACCTGTCCAGCAGAAACTCTGCGACTGTCTGGTCCCTGTTTAGCTCAGGATGAAGCTGCATCAGTTTTCGCCATCGCTTGAAAGCAGAGCTGATGTTGACCCAAGTTTTGGCTCTTGCAGCGTCAGTTCTCTCTCAGTGTTAGCTTTGTTTTTTGCAACATTCTGTCTTTTGCCAACTGATTTCCCTGTTGGAGCAGCTGGAGGTGGAAGACGTGGTCCACATTTGTTGAGATGTTACGCGAGCGGTTATGTCAGTCGGAGGCTTCCATGTGGGGAAGACAGACAGGACGCTCAGCCAGTCATTGCAGTCGGCGTTTTCTTAGAACCATATGAGATCGGTACAATTATGAGTTTATATCTCTGGTGGAATTCATTCACATTTTAGTGTGCCATCAGCTTATTAATAGCATTTTAACCTAAACAAAGAAAAGTGTAAAATTTCCAGAAAGGTAAGTGTCGCGTTAAGTCAAGAAAATCTGATTGTCAAACAGTGCCATGGCAACTGTGTCCCCCACTTATTGTGTTTATTTTAAGACCGACACTGAAACTGACAAACAGTCGATTTGAAATGTCCCTCGGTCTTCTGTCTCAATAAATCACCGCAAATAGGAGCTACACTTCTTTTTTGTCCTGTGTGTGCTACCAGTGTTTGGACTGAATTCATTCATTCATCCTTGAGTGCATAGAGACAAACTGGGTGATATGTAGTAAATGATAAAGATGAGTGGGGAAAAGGAAATCTGAAAAATCCAGTGCAAGTAGAGAATCTTACAAATATGGGGAAAGCTGATCTACTGAGTAAAAAGTTTGCTACTGCAGGACGTCATTTAGATGAAATTCATAAAGACTGAAAAGACAAAATGGGCTACAGATTCAAACAAAACACTATTTATTGACCTTCTGTGTCAGTGTACAATTTATTCAGACAATACTGTCTTTATCTCCCGTAACTCTCTGGCAACCTCGTTAATTAACTGGATTGTTTCTCTCTGGTTCTGCAGGACTGACTCGGTGAGGACACGTCAGCTGCTGCTGTATGGATGAGACGCACGAGGTGCAGGGCAGATGCTGGGCGCACTCTACTGAGCTCCATCACCATCGAGCTCACTGAACACCAGGGACTGCAAGAAAAAAAAAAATTTTTCATTTTTGAATAAAGTCAGTTGTTTTGGATAACGTCAACATTGTGTTTGTACATAAGTGTTCAAACACAACTTCAGTGCACGTGGTTTACTCATTTCAAACAAGAGGATATAAATTATGAACCTGAATCATTCGGTGCATCAGCCATATCTGTGTCCCCCTCTGCCTCTGTGCCCACTCCACTCAGGAGAGATTCACTGATGATCCCTGCCAGTTTCTCATCCAGGGGGGTGAGCTCAGGTGTCCCCTTTTCTCTGCTGTGGCGCATTCACTCTGCCTGTGTAAGGCGATGTGCTTTTCAGCCTCCACCTTACTATCACACCACTTCTTCGTCTTGACTTCTGACACAGTCTGAGGCAGCAGCACTTACAGCACCAGCCACCAGCTGCCACTCCGCTGCATTTTTAGCCTCAGTAATGCCCATATTGAGTCCACCAAACAACATTTTCTTTCTGTTATCAACCTCCCCAACAAAGAACTTCACCTTCACATTGTGTGAAGTTTAGTTTTTTACCCTTTCTTGCTGCATTTGCCGTGCTCTTCCTCTTGTGGTTTGTGTTTATGAATATTGAATCAGAGTGTTTCACTGGCCATTTATAGACACCTACATGTGGGGCAAGAGGCTCGCTCACCTGTGCCAAATCTTGAGTAGATTGTGATTTATAAAGGGGAACAGACGTGGGACGTGTGTGTGTGCTCTGTTCAATAAATCAGGATATTTTTGCGCGTAAGCACTTGCTGTGCTTTGTTTGTACAGCGCCTTTAGTCACCTTTCCTCCACACAGTTTTATAAATGAGGCCCCTGATCAACAACTGAAGGAAGGGCTGCAGAGTTTATTTGCTAAATTAAGGACATCATCAGCACATTAGATTATTTTTTTGCTTTGTTTTGATGGTGTAAATGAAATGATGCCACATATGTTCAGTGTGTGTGTGTGTGTGTGTGTGTGTGTGTCCTCAGTGAAGTCTCTGCAGTAGCTTGTGATATTGGGCTTTATAAATGAAATTGATTGATTGATTGATTGATTGATTGATTGATCAAGAATATCAGCAAAACAAGCCTGAAAAAGGTACTAAGAACGGTGTCGTCAAGCACCTTGTTATCCGGAGCAAGGACTACAGTGTTTTCTTCCGGTACACATAACATCCGCCCCGCCACCTATCCAATCAGAAACCTTCCGATTAAAGTGATCTCCCATGTAAACCCACATTCAGAATGAATATTTCCCATGTAAACTTCCTGGAAAAACTTTAATTCTGAATGATTTCATTCAGATTTATTTCATTCTGAATGAGAAGCCATCATGTAACCTCACCCAGTGTGTTGTTATAGTTGGGTTATTTATTTGGAGGATGAACCAAACTGTATATACTCAGCTGGAGATATATTATTGGAAAAATGACTTAAAAATCAAACAGTAAAAAACACTTCTGAGTGTTTTTTGTAATCATCTGAAAAATCACAAACTTTGACCTTGTCGGTTTTGTGTGTGTGTCCTCAGTGAAGTGTATCAGTCTCTGCAGTAGCTTCCAGCTGCAGCAGTCACTTCAGTTTCTGTTCAGTCTGACTGAGGGAGGTTTTTGTACGACGCTTTTTCACTGTGTGAACACACTCTGACTGTTGACAGTGTTAGCACCTTGACAGTAGTAAACTGCTGCATCTTCAGCCTGAACTCCACTGATGGTTAGAGTGAAGTCAGAGTTTGATCCACTGCCTGAAAAACGACCTGGAATCCCTGATGCTCGACTGCTAGTACGGTAAATGAGCACTTTAGGAGTTTCTCCATCTCTCTGTTGGTACCAGTGCAAGAACCTCCCAGCATGAACCTGCTGACTGGTCCTACAGCTGATGGTGACGGAGCCTCCCAGAGCAGAGCTCACTGCTCCAGGCTGAGTCACTGTGACCTGACCTCTGGACTGTTTATATACAGTATATTAAGATAATAAATGTTGTAAGTCAATTATTGTTAACTACTTTTTTTCTGAGAAAAACATGTTGTTTTAGTTTCAGTGCAGCTGTTGAGTCAGATCAGTTCCTCTCCAGCTGAGGGAGGTTTTTGTACGACGTTGTATCACTGTGTGAGCTGTTCGCTGTTACTCTGCTGACAGTAGTAAACTCCTGAATCTTCAGCCTGAACTCCTCTGATGGTCAGAGTGAAGTCAGTCCCAGATCCACTTCCACTAAAACGATCTGAAACTCCAGACTGACGGTTTGTAGCTTTATAAATCAGGAGTTTAGGAGCTTCTCCAGGTTTCTGAAGGTACCAGTGGAGCCAACTAAAAACGTTTGAACTGGCTGAACACGTGATGGAGACAGTTTGTCCTGGAGCAACAGACTGAGATCCAGGAGACTGAGTCAGGATGATTTCTCCTGATGAATCTGAAAACATGACAAAGAGGAGAAGGGTTATTGAGACAGATCCAGCTTGCAGAAAGATGATCAACATCCAAACAGAAGAGTCTCATTTCTTTAACATGGAGAATAGATGGAAGAAGGTAAATGCTGCTTTTTTCAGTGTTTCTCCATCAGAGCAGAACATCATTGTGGTGAACCTGGTTGCATCCTGAAGCAAAGTTTTCAGACAGAAGAGAGTCTCACCCTGAACAAGGAGCCCCAGGGTGGCCAGCAGTAGAATCAGTGACATCATCATTGTGCTGCCGGCGTGTCAGTGGCTGTGAAAGGCCTGGACAGCCACTGATCAACACTGGCCTCTTAACGGCTGGGAGCAGAGAGGCAGGACACATATGCAAACACACAGAGTCAGTCAACTGGAGTCAGCCACCTCCTCCTCTCTACTCCTCTCTGGCTGACAGCGTTGCCTCACATATTTACATATTTATATGGTAGTCTGGCATTTTTTAACTTCATCTCATCATCTGTTTTTCAACTTTTAAACAAACAGCGAGAGGCATGAAGACCACATTTTGTGTTTTAGATCCCAACACATCTTTTAAAGAGGTTTTCCATGCTCTGGGTGCCTCCATTGTTTCTATTATAAATGCTGATTAGTCACTGGAAACCTTCTGTCGAGTTTTGAATATGCTGTTGTACAGCCTCTCTTTAAGAAATCTAACCGTGGCCCCGTCTATCCAGCCAACAACAGGCCTATTTCAAAACTGCCTTTTTATAAAAGGTTGCAGAAAAAAAGTTAGTTTAACTACTTCTTTACATGACAATAGACCGTCAGATAAATTCCCATCAGGGCTCTGTTCTATTTCAGTTCTTCTAGATATCAGTGTGGCCTTCAATACAATACATCATGAAGTTCTCTATAACTGCCTGAGAGGTTTGTAGTTGTATCAGGTCCTGCTTTTATCTGGTTCAAGTTCTATGTCTAACAGAACTTACTCTGTAACGCTTGGCAGCTCCTCATCCTCCTTGGCTCATATCACTCATCACCTGCAGCTTAACAATAACAAAACAGAGGTTTTTTCAGTGTTTTTTCAGTGATGTGATGCAAAAATAACTCAGGTGGACCAAGGCCAAAACAATAAACAAAACAAATATCTAGAAAACTATGCAAAATAAAATGGCAGCCCACCCCTACAGCTGCAAAGTTTAGTAAAAAATAATAAAGGTGAGCTATTGAGACAAATAAGCTATTAAATGCTCACAATATTTCAACAAATAGAAATACAAATATCTCACTAAGATGGCCAACAGGAGGCACAGTCAGTCACTGCAGAAAAACCAATTCTTCAGGTTTAACACAAACATAATACTAAAGGTTTGGAGGCCGAGGACAGGAACACTGCTGCTGTCATATGACTGTCAACCAGCCTGTTGGGAAGTCGAGGATTTTCAACAGCAATAGTCAAGGAGCCAATCAGCAGTCAACACTACCTGAAACTGAGTCCACACCTCCAGCCAATCAGCACCCCACATCTGTAGTTAGGAGACAAAGATCCTCACACACAACTCAAACATGTGAAGGACACAGAGAAACTGAAACACATCAAAATACGGCCAGAGCGGTAACAAAGGGATCTGAGCAACAGGCTGAATGCCCTGTGTGTGTTTTACAGTGTCTTTGCTTTTCTTTAAGTGGAATATTTATTACTGTTTTACTAGATAGTTTGTTATTGTTTCTATAAGCTCTTCTTTCACTTAAATTTGCACTGAGGATGTTGCATTCAGTTTTGTTGCACATGTACAATGAAGACATTTTATTCTATTTTATCTATTACTGTAAGACTTTATTTCACTGAAAAGCCGATCTAATCTATCTGACAGATCTCAGAGAGTTTCTGCTGAGGGTTCGCCTTAATGCACACGATACAGTTTTGTACTCTGAAGCTCCATTAACTGAAGTTCTGAAAGGTTTTAAATTATATTTTAGTTGCTTTTAATAAAGTTGGTTTTGAATTTTAATAAAACACAGGATATGTTATGCTCAAGCTCATACTGCAAGACAGTTACCACAAATATTTCCTTTGTTGATTTTCACCCAAACTGAAAATGTCCTCACTGACCTTCCTCCCTGTTATTGATTACAGTCACAACTAATTCATGCCTCTGTTGACTCAGTACATAAATGTTGTCTCATGGATTGTTTTATAAATGTGGACTCCTCGTGTTTCTGTCTCTGAGTTGGGGGATGTCAATAGATGAGTGCTGAGAGTCTGCAGGCAACAGGGTTGATGAAGTGACAATGTGTTGTTATAGTTCGGTTATTTATTTGGAGGATGAACCAACCTGTATGTACTCACCTGGAGATATATTAGTGGAAAAATGACTTAAAATTTAAACACTAAAAAAAACTCTTTCGAGAGTTTTTAAATCATCTGAAAATGACAAAATTTGACCATGTCGGTTTTGTGTGTGTGTGTGTGTGTGTGTGTGTGTGTGTGTCCTCAGTGAAGTGTATCAGTCTCTGCAGTAGCTTCCAGCTGCAGCAGTCACTTCAGTTTCTGTTCAGTCTGACTGAGGGAGGTTTTTGTACGACGCTTTTTCACTGTGTGAACACATACTGACTGTTGATCTCATGAAAACTCTGACAGTAGTAAACTGCTGCATCTTCAGCCTGAACTCCACTGATGGTCAGAGTGAAGTCAGAGTTTGATCCACTGCCTGAAAAACGACCTGGAATCCCTGATGCTCGACTGCTAGTATCGTAAATGAGCAGTTTAGGAGTTTCTCCATCTTTCTGTTGGTACCAGTGCAAGTAGCTCCCATATAAAACCCTCTGACTGGTCCTACAGCTGATGGTGACGGAGCCTCCAAGAGCAGAGCTCACTGCTCCAGGCTGAGTCACTGTGACCTGACCTCTGGACTCTGAGGATACAGAGACAAAAACATAAAGCAGCGTCATGGTTTTGTGGTCTTCATTTCAGAGGGACGGATGTTGATAGAGGAGAGGAGTTTGATTCTCTGGACTTTACCTGTGAAGCAGCAGCAGAGGAGAGTCCAGATGAGGACGGAGGTCAAAGTCATGTTTTGATGAAGAGGAGGATTTCTGTGGCTTCTGTTGTCATGAAGGACAGCTGTCAGTCATCCAGTGTTCAACTCTCAGGACTATAAACTCTCCCAGAGCAGTGTTTTTAAGTCAGGAAGTCTACTGCTCTCTGATAAGACATACTGCACCACAGTCTGATATTCTCCCACAGGCTGATACTGAGCTGATGAAGCAGGGTTGGCTGTTGATGCTGATTGCAGGCAGCTGCAAGACTCAGCTCTCAGCAGGTAGGAACCTCTGCTGGATATGGAAGATAGCAGAGGGACTCGTATTATCCAGCATGGAGAACTATCTATCAGTGTGACACTGTTTGCTCTCAGCATGCTGATGTTTTCAACATTTCATCATGACACATTGTCATTAGACAGTCATTAATGTAAATTATTATCCAAAAAATACATGTCTCTTATCTTGTTGTTGGTGTTTTAATGGTAACAGCTGATCCATGAAATCCACATTGACTTGAAAGTCACAAAGACATTGTTTTTACTTCATAATGATTTAAAATAACTCCCTTTTTCTGCATTTTTGTAAATGGTAAAGTTTCCATTGCTTGATCTGATTTTGTTTGTGGTATTTGTCCTACCTTAGTCCAGTCTTAGTTTTGTATTGATCTTATTTTACTGACTACATACCTACTTGTTTGTCACTATTGGATTGACCAAATATTACTGTTTTCTTTCCATTCCATTTGGAAGATTTTCAATAAATACGTTGTAGAAGTTAAAACAAAAATCTATCTAGCGGCCACTAAATCTACTGATGCTAAAATCGTTGTGTGTCCTTGATGGTCATTTTATCCGTTGATGATTCTGAATTGATGGATGGACCTCTCATCCATATTTTAGTACAAATACTGTACCTGAGGTTTATTTTTATTTTTTTTATTTATTTGTTTATTTGAAGGGACAGAGCATATTAATAGACATTTCTGTAAATATGCCAGATTTAGGCTAATTTTCATCTGTTGTCCCTGGCCAGGTGTTACAAAGGCTCCCTGAAATAAAACAAAGTACAACTATGCTGAGGAACAAACATCAGTCTTATCTTAAAGCACGATCAATAAACTAAAATTGATTAGTGTGTGAACAACAAGTAATAATGACATTGCTAAAATTAACATACAATTGACAACAAGACAACGTAAGACAGCCTGACAATTAATACAGAGCACAAGGGACAAAACGAACTTCACGGCAAGCAAATAAACATGCAAGCAAGAAAACAGTTAAAAACATGTATGCTAGACAATACGTAGTTAAGACATAAGGCCCGTTTCCACCGCAGGAACTTTGGGGTAATTTTACTGGGCCGGGGCCGTTGGTGCGTGTCTCCACCGCAGGAACCACCCCCGAAGGACAGAGTTCCGGAACTTTTACGGGGGCTAAACAAGTCCCTGCCTCAGAGTAGGTACTCAGAACGGCCCCAAAAGACTCCTGGTTGGGGCTTGGGGGTTACTTGGTGCTGATTGGATATACTCGAGGAGGGATGTGACATCAACAGAAAGCAACAAAATAGCAAAGCAACAAAATATTTTTAAAACTCAGCAGACGAGGGTTAGCTCGTACATATAGCTTCTGCCGCCATATAAAAAAACTCACTAAATGGCCCGTGAAAAAAATATTTGTTCCAGCGGATATCTTAGTTACATCATGATTGAGCTAGCAAAGCAGTTTTGTGTTGATGATATGTTATTCAGTTTTGGGAAATCACGATGTCTAGAAAGCATCAGCTGACAGGGACAGCTAACAGCAGCAACAAAGCTAACATCAGGACGTCATCTGTTAAAAGCCTCCCGTTGTCGGATACAACATGACACTAATTCAGTTAGCTCAATCATGTTGTAACTAAGACATCCGCTGGAAAAAACATTTTTTTCACAGGCCATTTAGTGAGTTATTACAGACACCACTAAGGGCTAACAGCTAACGGTTTCTGTAGTGGCCTTTTTTTTACTAAGGTCCAAGTTGCTACTGTCGGCCACTTAATCTGCAGTAAGTTGTTTTAGTTCTGAGCCGTGTTCAGTGAATTAATCCACTCTTCTTAAGGAGCCCAATATTACTCACAAGTAGTCCACAGGAGGCAGGGAAAACTTTGATGTCGCTTTATTTGAAGACGCACAAAAAGAACCTGGTCCAATACCAGTATAAAGCAGTCACAAATTGTACACGTTGTCACCTGCTTACTGCACACACTACTACACACGTTATGCACGTTATACCACATCATAACTTATTTCAATCCACGCTTATGCAGATTCCTCTACATCCTAGCTGCACACATGGTTGTCCTTACTGCGCACGTGTGGCAAATTGCCCTAAAGCCCAATTAACTGTCGTAAGGCAACAAAACAGTATACTTCACTGCATTTAGCATCAGAACACAAAAATTGCAAACCTTTAACTTATAAATCTTAAAACATACATAACCTGTCCATATACTGTTGTTAAACTGTTGCATGAACTTAAATATAGGCAGAACATATTGCATATACTGGACAACAGAAACATTTCATCAAATATTACTTTGTGCCTAAGTGGCTCTCACAGCGTCCCTACGTCGTCCTGGTAAATGGTCGCGCAACGATTACGTCACATCCAGAGCCCATAACTTTACAGGAACCTTCCTCGTACTCCACTCTCTCAGTGGAGACACAGCGGTTGAGAGGGCCGAACAAGAGGACGTTCCTGTAGTAGTTCCTGCCCCCCAAATAGTACCAGGAACTTCTTCAGTGGAAACGGGCCTATAAGCAAGCCAACCCTCCACGCAGCATGCTGGTTAGATATCAGTTAGAACCAGAGTGACTAGCCCAGAGTGCATACAAAACAACACTTATGCACGAACAAGGTACAATACAACATAAAAGATATTTCACATTGGACAACATACATAGAACAGGACATAGGGACCAAATAACCATCTGATATTAACAAGGTGGCAGCAGCTGACAGAATTTTCAGCGCTGACAAATTTGGTTACTAATTAGCTAATTAGCCACTTTAAATGAGATTTAAATATCACATATGTCCCGACATCCCTAATATGTGTTGGGATGTTGTTCCACTCTTGGGAGGCTTTAATAAACAGAAACTGACTAAAGGAGCTTTTCTTTAGTGGAACAACACAGTCCCCTCTTGAAACCCCCCTTGTGATTTGATTTGTATTTGTTCTAATCTTAACAAAAGATCAGAGAGGCGGCGCTAAGCCATGTATAATTTTGAACAGAAGACATATATTTACATACTTAATCATGATTTCCCAATTCAGAAGGCCATATTTCTTTAGGATTGTACAGTGGTGGTGTTGTTTTGGCTTTTTATCTAAGATTTTTATCGTCTGTTTATACAATAACTGCAGTGGCTTGAGTGTAGTGTAATTAGCTTGCGACCAGCTTGTTAGACAGTAATTCATGTGAGAAAGGATTATTGAGTGCATGTACAGCTTGGCTGCTTCAGTTGACATAGAACTGCATATGAACCTGAAATTTACAAGACTTGCTTTGACCCGTTGACATACTTTTTTAACCTGTGCCCTGAAATTAAGGTTGGAATCTAAAAAGATGCCAAGGTACTTGAATTCTTTTACCATCTGCAGTCGCTCTCCAGAGATACAAATATCCGGATCTACACAAGTGTCATTATTATTTGTAGAGTACATGCCTACTGTTTTGAAACATTTAATTGGAGACAGCACTGACTAAGCCATGTTGTAATTTCCACCATTATCTTTGTGATTATCTTTGTAACTTCTGCTTAAATAATGTAGCCATGTACATATACCACTGTATCATTGGCATACATCTGTACATGAGCATCAGAACACATAGATGGCAGGTCATTTACATATATACAAAACAAAAGAGGATCCAGTATGGATCCCTGTGGGAGCGGTTTAAAAGATAGGATTCCACCCATTTCAGGGAGTTAGCTGAGAAATTGATGACAGATAACTTGGAGAGGAGAACTCTGTGGTTAACGGTGTCAAAGGCTTTCTTGAGATCCAGAAATACAGCACCAACAGTGCCACCTTTATCTAAAAATGATTTGATATTTTCATTGAAAAAACAATTAGCTGTCTCAGTTGAATGGTAAGGTCTGAAACCAAATTGCATCGGATGAAGAGGACAAGAACTATTATTCTCCCATTTTTCAGCCACTTTAGACATTACAGGAAGATACATTACTGGGCCAGTATCCAAATGGACAAATGGGGATCCCCAGCTTTGAAAATTGGTGTAACAATTGCAGATTTCAGACATTTGGAAATTCTCCTGAGATATTGACAGATTAATGATTTCAGTGATGGGCTTAGCTAATGATAAATGAGACATTTTCAGCATATTTGTGTCCATTCCGAACACATCTTTCGCTTTTGATGGTTTGAGAGATCTGATTATGCTTATGACCTTTGATTCATTGGCATGTCTAATGCTGAAGGCTCGTTCTGTCATGTTTGTTAAACAGACAGTAGTACTATGCCTAGCAGGAAAGCTTTGTGTAATGGTTGCTACAGAATCAACAAAATATTGATTAAGAGCACCTGCTATTTCGACTGGGTCCTTTGTCAGATTACCATCCAGGTTAAGTTCAATCGATTTGTCTGTATTGTGGTGTTGCCCAGTAAGATTTTTTAATTGATTCCATATTATTTTAGAGTTACCCCTAGCCTCAGCAATTACTGACTTGAAGAAATTTGCCTTAGCCTTTCTCAGTTCCTGTATTACTTTATTCCTGAAGCTATTAAAGTTGGTGGTGGGAAAGTGTTGTCCTTAATGCAATTTTCAAAGCAGTATCCTGTTCTTTCATCATTTTTAGGATATCTGCATTCATCCACGGAAGACTGTTCTTTTTATTTCTGCATTTAAACTTTCGAGTGAAGTCAGTGATTATGCTCTGTAATTTGTTCCATAGTATTTGACTATCCTCGTTTGCATTTTTACCTAATAGCAGGCCGCTCCAATTAAAATGTTCTATGGTGTTCTTGAAGGGCCCCTCTTCACTTTTTTGGAATTCTATAGATCTCCTGTCCTTTCTTGTGGTATTAAACCTCTTCTTAGTTAATTTTCTGGCCACCACAATTAAATTGTGGTCAGATAACCCAGTTATCGTATTAAAATGGGGCGGCAGTAGTTCAGTCCATAGAGACTTGGGTTGGGAACCGGAGGGTCGCCTATTCGAGTCCCTGCGGAGACCAAATATGAAGCATGGACTGATGGCTGGCCCAGGTTCACCCCCTGGGCACTGCCGAGGTGCCCTTGAGCAAGGCACGAACCCCCCAACCGGCCGCCTCACCAGGGCAGCCCCTCACTCTGACATCTCTCCACTTTGTGCTCCTTGTTTGTTTGTGCATGTGTGTGTCTTCGGACCTGTGTAATTGACAAGCAAGAGTGAAAACATTGAATTTCCCCTCAGGGGGATTAATAAAGGAAATAAACTTAAACTTAAACTTAACTTAAAAGACTTTGAGATTCGGTCGGGTCTATTACTGAACACCAGATCAATCTGAGTTTTTGTGGACTTACAAAGAACCTCCTCCCCTGGACTTTTTAAATGTTCAGTAAAGTTCACACTGATTTCAGGAAGTATCACCTTTTAACAAAACTCCCTATGTGACAAATTCATGGAATCACTGGTTAATTATTAAAGTCAGTGTTGTACTGATCTCAACCTAGTCTGGGGTTACAAAAGGTCATAGTAAATACCTGCTGCTACAGAATGTATGTGTACTTACATTAACTAATTAATCTTTAAGATTCATAAAGATTTAAAAACATTTCTGAGAGATCTCAGGTGGTTTCTGCTGATAATGAATATGATATTCATCATATGCAGATGATACTGTACTCTTCTTTACAGCTGCTTCTTAACAAATACTGCGTGATATTTAAGAGTCATCTGAACTTCTTTCAGGTCATTTCAAATTAAGCAGAATTGTAAGGCTCCTTCTGTTTTTGACTCACACTATCAGATTGTATTCTCACATATTAAGAGGATGGAAAAATTTTCATTCAAATAATGACAGCTTTTGTTTAGAGTTAGCAATTTGTCTTTTACCCACAGATAAGAGCTAACAGTCTGCAGGCGTCACATCTGTCCGAACCTGGAATATATGAAATAAGGTTTATAGGATATAGGAAATATGGTTTTAGAACTATTATAACACAGAATTTTTTTTAATTAATCAAAACTTCTCTTTGTGTAAAACTAAAGAAGACTATTGTTTCATTCATACGTAACTCTTCTGGTGAGGAAAACTATTTACTCACAGACTGTCATATTAATGTGAACAGCTTTGTTTAACATTAGCAGTTTGTCTTATACCCACTGATAACAGCTAACAGTCTGCAGGCATCACATTTTCCTAACGTGAAAAATAGTTTTACAGTGATTAATAACACAGGATTTTCTTAGTTCATCAAAACTTCTGTCAGTTTAAAACTATCAAAAAATATTGTTGTTTGCTTATGCGTGTGTGTGTGTGTGTGTGTGTGTGTGTGTGTGTGTGTGTGTGTGTGTGTGTGTGTGTGTGTTTGTGTCCTCAGTGAAGTGTATCAGTCTCTGCAGTAGCTTCCAGATGCAGCAGTCACTTCAGTTTCTGTTCAGTCTGACTGAGGGAGGTTTTTGTACGACGCTTTTTCACTGTGTGAACACACGCTGACTGTTGATCTCATGTACACTCTGACAGTAGTAAACTGCTGCATCTTCAGCCTGAACTCCACTGATGGTCAGAGTGAAGGCAGAGTTTGATCCACTGCCTGAAAAACGACCTGGAATCCCTGATGCTCGATTGCTAGTTGTATAAATGAGCAGTTTAGGAGGTTCTCCATCTCTCTGTTGGTACCAGTGCAAAACGCTCCCACCATAAACCTGCTGACTGACCCTACAGCTGATGGAGACGGAGCCTCCCAGAGCAGAGCTCACTGCTCCAGGCTGAGTCACTGTGACCTGACCTCTGGACTCTGAGGATACAGAGACAAAAACATCAAGCAGCGTCATGGTTTTGTGGTCTTCATTTCAGAGGGACAGATGTTGATAGAGGAGAGGAGTTTGATTCTCTGGACTTTACCTGTGAAGCAGCAGCAGAGGAGAGTCCAGATGAGGACGGAGGTCAAAGTCATGTTTTTGATGAAGAGGAGGATTTCTGTGGCTTCTGTTGTCATGAAGGACAGCTGTCAGTCATCCAGTGTTCAACTCTCAGGACTATAAACTCTCCCAGAGCACTGGAGCATGGTGCTGCTGATGCAAAGTGGCTCTCTATGGAAATGCTCTGACTGACTCCAACAGGGACTTGGATTACTCTGATGATGCTGTTTATCAATGGATCAATACATTTATCAGAGGATTGATCAGGAATGTGTCACTCATCATTTACATGTGGATTTGCTTTGAGTTTGATGAGCAAATTTATACCTGAATATCAACTTCACAGTGCGACAATTTTACTATTTAACAAAATTCCTGTTTATCAATTATCATAATCTACAATAAACATGAGTTCATAATAATCATTTATATTTGTCAGAATTGATTGGAGAGTTTTTCTGTAGAATTTTTAATTTGTTTTACCTGAAGAGAAATTATTATTGCTTGTAGATGTTAAACATTTCAGAAAACTAAATCTTAAATACATAGTCATATTTGTGAATAAGTTTCAAACATTACAAGCAGTCACTTAATAAACTGGGTAAACTGGGAATGTGTTTGGTGAGTGTGTTTGTGTCAAAGTCAGAGAGCCGTGTCTCTGTACAGTCAGAGGTTTTTGTACGACGACTCAATCAGTTTGTATCACTGTGGTGGACTTTTGGTGGAGGAACCAGACTGGATGTTAACTGTAAGTACATTTGACTCCTTTAATAACCCAAATTTTATATTTATTCTGTTTTATTTCATATCTGTAGACTGTGCTGCAATATTTTAGCTGATAAGTGGAGTTTGATATAAATGTGATGATTCTTAAATGTGTCACATAATGTCCTCAAACAGACTCAATTCTTCTTCAGTTCAATATTTTGTTTCTCTAGAATTTCAATACAAACACTTTATAAATATGAAGTTTCCACAAATGATTCTGTCAGATGGAAATAATGTGAAACTTTCAGCCCAACTACTGGGGCAAACATTCTCATAGGTTTTATTGATCTTTCTCAAACACTGACAATCTTCACACAATGCATGTCATCAAAGAATATCTTCAAAGATGGCTGTTGTTTAAACAACATGCTGTATGAGTAGGATTGATTTGTTGAGTTTAATATGTAATTCAATTGTTACGATGTTCACTTTGAACCAACAAAGCCAGCACACACCATCAAGGTCTTTTCTGTTTTAGACCAGTTATTTTTTAAGTCCTTACAATAATGTAAACCATTTTTTCAGATTAGACAGAGGCAGATTAAATGTGAACACATCAGAGGAACAAAATGCCACGTTCAACTTTTTATCTCTAGTCCTGAAACCTGTCTGTTGCTATGGTTCAGCAGTGATGCCTGTCTGTTGCCATGGTGACTGAGCTCAAAGAGGGAAGTGAAACGTTAACGACCAGTTTCATCCAATCTGAGGACGACCAATAGAACCACTAGCCTCCTCTGCTGCAGCCAACAGGGTGGAGTTTATTTTCTCTTTGTATGAACTTTATTTATATTGTCTCTGTGTCTCCTCCTCCAGTGGGTCGAGTCGTCCCCACCCTGACGGTGCTGCCCCCCTCCAGAGAGGAGCTGCAGCAGGGGAAGGCCACGCTCATGTGCCTGGCCAACAAGGGCTTCCCCTCAGACTGGAGTCTGGCCTGGAAGGTGGACGGCAGCAGCAGCAGCAGCAGCAGCTGGGAGGAGAGCAGGAGCCCCGGGGTGCTGGAGAAGGACGGCCACTACAGCTGGAGCAGCACCCTGAGGCTCCCTGCAGACCAGTGGGGGAAGGTGGGCTCTGTGACCTGTGAGGCCACCCAGGGCTCCCAGACTCCGCTCTCAGAGACACTGAGGAGAGACCAGTGTTCCCAGTCCTGACCTGACTCACTGGGACTCTGCTACTGGTTTCACTCTGCTACTGCTCTCACTCTGCACTCTGGAACTATCTCTGTCTTTCATTTCACATCTTTCAATAGCAATATTTACCAGCTTGTTGCAATGTTTCAATATTATTTCACTGTTTCCACATAATAAAGACGTGTTCATCAAATGACTTGTTTTCATCTTTATTATGATCAAAGTGTCTGAATGATTTTCTCTTCATAGTAACAGTAACTTTATTAAATCCAGAGGAAAAATAAGCTGATAAAGATCCTGTAAGTTCTCTGTGATGAATTCAGAAAGAAAGTTTCAGAATATATGATATAGGTCTATTTTTACTGAACATTTTAAGAGTTCATAAACTCAGACAAAACTCCTCATTATTGTTTGATTAGTACAAACAGTGATGGTAGTAGTATAAGTCCATCATCTGTTGTCACAATGGATATGAATGCCTTCATGACTGTAAAACTTATTCTGCTATAGTCATTACAGATTTGTCTGTAATAATAAACCTTTGGAACAAAACCCATGGTAGGAACATTTCAATGATAAATCATCCAATCAGCTCTCATTACTGAAGTGTCCACTAGAAGAAAGAACCACAAAGAGAAATAAAGAGATGACAAAAGAACAGAATTAAAATGTGACTGATTTACATACTCCATAAATAGCTTTTTGGTGTAATCTATAAAATACATATTTTTGTTGGAATGCAAAACACACAAAATGGCTCAAATATGTTGTACACATAAGTAATTGTACAACATGAAAAAAATATTGATGTCAACTGTTATTTATTTAAAAAATGAGTTCCTTAAAGATCCAATGAAAAATGGTAAGATTTAAAATATATAATATTTACATTCATACATTCATGTGTTATCATACTCTATGAATTAAATTATTATTTTATTATGAATCATTAAATCATTATTCAACAGAGTTTAGCTTTGATGTGCAGCAGAATGTTAAAAGTCTGATTAAATAAAATATATATAGTATTTTATATACAGTATATTTAGATAATAAATGTGAATTATTCTTAACTACATTTTTTGTTCTGAGTAAAACTTGTGTTGTTTTAGTTTCAGTGCAGCTGTTGAGTCAGATCAGTTCCTCTCCAGCTGAGGGAGGTTTTTGTACGACGTTGTATCACTGTGTGAACGGTGTGCTGTTACTCTGCTGACAGTAGTAAACTCCTGAATCTTCAGCCTGAACTCCTCTGATGGTCAGAGTGTAGTCAGTCCCAGATCCACTTCCACTAAAACGATCTGAAACTCCAGACTGACGAGTTGTAGCTCCATAAATCAGGAGTTTAGGAGCTTCTCCAGGTTTCTGAAGGTACCAGTGGAGATAGCCATAAACATCTGTACTGGTTTTACACCTGATGGAGACAGTTTGTCCTGGAGCAACAGACTGAGATCCAGGAGACTGAGTCAGGATGATTTCTCCTGATGAATCTGAAAACATGACAAAGAGGAGAAGGGTTATTGAGACAGATCCAGCTTGCAGAAAGATGATCAACATCCAAACAGAAGTGTCTCATTTCTTTAACATGGAGAATAGATGGAAGAAGGTAAATGCTGCTTGTTTCAGTGTTTCTCCATCAGAGCAGAACATCATTGTGGTGAACCTGGTTGCATCCTGAAGCAAAGTTTTCAGACAGAAGAGAGTCTCACCCTGAACAAGGAGCCCCAGGGTGGCCAGCAGTAGAATCAGTGACATCATCATTGTGCTGCGTGTCAGTGGCTGTGAAAGGCCTGGACAGCCACTGATCAACACTGGCCTCTTAACGGCTGGGAGCAGAGAGGCAGGACACATATGCAAACACACAGAGTCAGTCAACTGGAGCTGTCCTCAACATATCAGGCTGTTTCCTCCTCACTGCTGGGCCAGCTGACTGTTTACATCATCCTCATGGAGATTAACACAAACTCAGGTGGTTGTATTGTAATTAAGCCTTTAAATTAAACAAATCTTCAGTTTCTTATCTATATAAATGTCCTCTCAGAATAAAAAATTCATTTCATAAGAAATATTTGGCCAAGAAGGCAACATGAAAACAGCATCAGGTCACTAAATAAAACACAACATACATCGGCCAAGACAACTTCACATGCTCCACTAAAAATCCAACACAATCAGTTCAGGTGTATTCACAGGTAATTGTAATTATCATATGTTTTCTGTCTCAGTGGGTTTATGGCTCAGACCTGCATATGACGTAGACTACAATGCTGCTGTCGAGTAAAGTTAGTAACAGCAATACTGTGAATGTTGCAGTGAATGTAAAGTTTAAGCTACAGTTTATCAGTGAATATATGCTACAGCTCTTCAAGAATCAAAAACATTTTCACTTTCTCTGACTTCATTCATTTGGAGGACATCAGTAACAGAAAAAGGCATCAGATCTACAATGACAACATTACACATCCAGGAGGATTTGACGAGAAACTTTCTTATTTATGTGTCGGCAGGCACAAGTTTGTGTTGTTATTAATAATTTATTTCTTTCATCAAAAATTGTCCTCTGAGGAGAAAAATCATTTGGTGTCTGTTCAGCCATTTAAAACAACACATGTACTTTAAAACACCTGTGTCAGATGCAGTCAGGGTGTTTGAACCATCTATTCAGGTCGGGTGAGGCTGAGCTCAGGTCCTCTTCACATCTGACCTTTTATTTTTTCAGTGTAATTTATGCCTGTCAGGTTTGGGCAGGATTAACACCGGTCTGATAACGATTGGGTCCAACATTCTGGACACGTGAAAACATCCACCACATGTTTTTGGATCCAATGTTCTGCCTTCAGACAGAGACAGCTTGTTCAGAGACATGTGGAGCTTCTGTGTCTTGAGAATTTAATTCAATGTGGAGACATTTGTTTTATATCACATTGTGAATTTGGTGTGTGTGTGTGTGTGTGTGTGTGTGTGTGTGTGTGTCCTCAGTGAAGTGTATCAGTCTCTGCAGTAGCTTCCAGCTGCAGCAGTCACTTCAGTTTCTGTTCAGTCTGACCGAGGGAGGTTTTTGTACGACACTTTTTCACTGTGTGAACACATACTGACTGTTGATCTCATGAAAACTCTGACAGTAGTAAACTGCTGCATCTTCAGCCTGAACTCCACTGATGGTCAGAGTGAAGTCAGAGTTTGATCCACTGCCTGAAAAACGATCTGGAATCCCTGATGCTCGACTGCTAGTATCGTAAATGAGCAGTTTAGGAGTTTCTCCATTTCTCTGTTGGTACCAGGCCAAGTAGCTCCCACCATAAACGCTCTGACTGGTCCTACAGCTGATGGTGACGGAGCCTCCCAGAGCAGAGCTCACTGCTCCAGGCTGAGTCACTGTGACCTGACCTCTGGACTCTGAGGATACAGAGACAAAAACATCAAGCAGCGTCATGGTTTTGTGGTCTTCATTTCAGAGGGACGGATGTTGATAGAGGAGAGGAGTTTGATTCTCTGGACTTTACCTGTGAAGCAGCAGCAGAGGAGAGTCCAGATGAGGACGGAGGTCAAAGTCATGTTTTTGATGAAGAGGAGGATTTCTGTGGCTTCTGTTGTCATGAAGGACAGCTGTCAGTCATCCAGTGTTCAACTCTCAGGACTATAAACTCTCCCAGAGCACTGGAGCATGGTGCTGCTGATGCAAAGTGGCTCTCTATGGAAATGCTCTGACTGACTCCAACAGGGACTTGGATTACTCTGATGATGCTGTTTATCAATGGATCAATACATTTATCAGAGGATTGATCAGGAATGTGTCACTCATCATTTAGATGGATTTGCTTTGATGACTGCAGAAAGATTTTCTTTCACAACGTCTTCTGTCTGGTTTCATTTAATGTGAGAGGGATCAATTTTACTTTCAGACAAATTTAACAATAAAGATGTAAAAATGTGATTAATTCTGAAACATTGTGGCACTGTTTGATAACTATAATGTTAAATAGTAAATTCTTTTCAAAAGAGGAAGTGTTGTTGTTGAGTGTGTTGTGTTCAAAGTCAGAGAGCCGTGTCTCTGTGCAGTCAGAGGTTTTTGTACGACGACTCAATCAGTTTGTATCACTGTGGTTGACTTTTGGTGGAGGAACCAGACTGGATGTTGGAAGTAAGTTCAATCTTTAACAAATTTTTATTGAGTTACAGGAAACATTTTCTTTTTTGCCTCTGTTACTTGTCAAGAAAATGAAATTGGTAGTTTTACATTTTAACTTGTAATTTTTGGCCAGCTGTTGTGTATGAAACAAAGTGCACTTTGTTTTTCAAATGAAATGATAAATATAACTACCATAATAACTCAGTGGAGCAGAGAGTCATGTGTTTCAATTTTTAGATTAAAGTTGGAATTTGAGGACTTGTAGTTGAAGTTTTGTCAGACAAAGTCAGAGAGCCGTGTCTCTGTACAGTCAGAGGTTTTTGTACGACGACTCAATCAGTTTGTATCACTGTGGCGCACGTTCGGTGGAGGAACCAGACTGGATGTTGGAAGTAAGTTTCTGCACAAATATTAAATCAGTTAAGGTTTTAATTTCAGTGTCTGAATATTTGTAGTAGATATAAGTTTCCATTGGACTGATCTAAATCACTCTCATTGTTCATTTCTCCTCTTTAACCTTGAAGTTGAACTCAAAGCACTTTTACTGAACTTCTCTTTGAACATTCAGTTGAATTTGTGAAATGTGAACAACTTAAACTGTAGGAAAGATTAAAGAACAACACTCGCACTTTATACATGTTTTAAATTCAGCCTTTAAAACTGTTTTGAAGTTGAGTTGAAATGATTTCAAACCCTGAGAATGAAGCAGAAATGCTGCCAAATCTCTGATCTTGTAAAATGGCTCAAATTGTCTTTTAACCTCAGTTTGAAATAATGTTGACTCTTCTCTGATGCTATTTGTATTTTTCAATCTGTCTGATGAACAATTTCAATTTGGTGGTGAGTTATTTTTGGCTGATAATGTCCTTTAACAGTGGATCTGATTGACTTTTGTCCTGTTGAGAGTTTGGACTGTAAATATGTTTGTATAAATGTACCAGGACTTTGAACTAAAGAATATATGAGTGAAAATATATTCAGTGTTGATACTGAAGCTGTGCTTGTTTTATTTCCAGTGTAGTTTGATATCTCTCAGGTCATATGAGGACTCTTTCTGTGCTGATATGCATGAGAGGTTTCTGAAAGGGAAGTGAAACAATGTGTGAGTGAGTGAGTGACTGGTGGAGCAGAAAAAGCATCTGACAGAAACTCCTTCACGGAGAAAATCCACTCTCACACAGTAAAGGTGTCCAAGTGTCTGGTGTTTGATTGACAGCTGTGTGGTCCCTGTCCTCTAAGCTGATTGGTGTCTCCTAGGTGATGTCCGTCCCACCCTGACGGTGCTGCCCCCCTCCAGAGAGGAGCTGCAGCAGGGGAAGGCCACGCTCATGTGCCTGGCCAACAAGGGCTTCCCCTCAGACTGGAGTCTGGCCTGGAAGGTGGACGGCAGCAGCAGCAGCAGCAGCAGCAGCTGGGAGGAGAGCAGGAGCCCCGGGGTGCTGGAGAAGGACGGCCACTACAGCTGGAGCAGCACCCTGAGGCTCCCTGCAGACCAGTGGGGGAAGGTGGGCTCTGTGACCTGTGAGGCCACCCAGGGCTCCCAGACTCCGCTCTCAGAGACACTGAGGAGAGACCAGTGTTCCCAGTCCTGACCTAACTCACTGGGACTCTGCTACTGGTTTTACTCTGCTACTGTTCTCACTCTGCCAACCTCTCTTATTCTATCCATCAGTCAATGTTTCAACATTAACACTTTACTGCTTGTGTTGATGGTTTCAACATTTTAAATCAATAAAGACTTTATCACGTGTTTATCAGTCTGGTGTCTTTTGACTTCATTAATGTACTGTGCATTATATTTCAGGAACATGAGTCTGAT
Source organism: Epinephelus fuscoguttatus (assembly GCF_011397635.1). NCBI lineage: Eukaryota > Metazoa > Chordata > Actinopteri > Perciformes > Serranidae > Epinephelus > Epinephelus fuscoguttatus. The sequence goes on along the minus strand of NC_064768.1, from coordinate 41,428,816 downwards.
TAAAGCACAAATTTCACAACAGAAGCAAGTCATTTTTTTCCCAGGATATCTTTAATGAAATGTTTGAAAAATGTACTCTGTCTTCATCCTGTACAGGAAATAAAGACCAGTACTGGATGAGCTGGTATATCCCTCATATACCACTTTAAGCTAATAAGTTGTTCACGCTGCTCTGGTTTGCTAGCCACCGTCGCTGCGCCCTGCACACCACCTTAATTTGGTAAAGTGTTATCTCATATATGGAAGACATGTTTTTTGTTTAAAAATCCCCAAAATTACACCATTCATCACAACCAGAAACTGTAAACTAAAAAATTAAAACAGTAATAATAATAATAATAATGATAATGATAATAATTATTAGTAGTAGTAGTGTGGTCATCATTGGTATTATTATTATTATTATTATTATTATTATATAATTAATTTTAGAAATACAAACAAAAATATTTTTTGATTTTTTTTTTAAAGAAAACAATGGTTTTCTGAGTTACTACAATTTCTAAACTTACACCATTTATCACACTCAGAAACTGTAAATTTCTAAATTATTGTTGTTATTATTATCAATTACTTACTTAAAGAAAACTATACCACTTATCTCAGCCAGGAACTGTAACATAAATAAATAAATAATAATGATTATTATTATTGAGCTTAAAATAGTGATATTTTATTAAAATTCCTTTTTTCTACATGTCAGTTACAATTTATCCAAAAAGGCTTTTTTTAACTCCAGGATTTCATCTTCAACTTTTAACTTTCAAACATCAAAGGGTTAGTTATAAAAATCTAACAGCTCATTTATGATGGAGGGAGCCTCACACCACAGCCACTCCCTCCTCTGATAGATACAGAAGTACTGAGAAATGTTTTGAAGCTTTTGTTTCCAAGTTGAAGAATGAACTAGGCTATTTGAATCATTATTTTTCCTGCGGGAGTTTTTTACAGAAAGAACGTAAAACGTCTGGACTTTTATTTTGAAGGAGAGCAGCTGAGCTGCCCCGGAAGCTCTACTCTTTCCTGTGGCTAACTTGACAGTGTTTGAACAAGATGGCGTCGAGCAGAAACGTCTGTTAGCAGAGTGTCTTTGTTGTGTTTTTAAAGTGTGAAGATGTGTAAAGTCCAAATGCTGAGAGCGTTGGTGAAGCAGCGACTAACTGCGGCTGCTGAAGAGATATTTGGGCTGTTTGAAAGAACGATAGCAGAGTACGAGGAGCAACTTTGTCGCTCAAAAGAGGAGAACGAGCGACAACGGAAACTACTGGACGCTGTTTACAACCCTCAGCTCAGGTTACACAGAGCAGGTTAGTGTCTTCTTCTTCTGTGGTTATAAACACACAGCAGGTTAGTGTCTTCTTCTGTGGTTATAAACACACAGCAGGTTAGTGTCTTCTTCTTCTGTGGTTATAAACACAGAGCAGGTTAGTGTCTTCTTCTGTGGTTATAAACACACAGCAGGTTAGTGTCTTCTTCTTCTGTGGTTATAAACACACAGCAGGTTAGTGTCTTCTTCTTCTGTGGTTATAAACACACAGCAGGTTAGTGTCTTCTTCTGTGGTTATAAACACACAGCAGGTTAGTGTCTTCTTCTTCTGTGGTTATAAACACAGAGCAGGTTAGTGTCTTCTTCTGTGGTTATAAACACAGAGCGGCCCTGCGTTCCAAACCACATACACACTATATACTTTTAGTATGTACTGCAGCTGCCCTTAAAAAGTATGTAGTGTAGTATGCAGTATGCAGACTATTGGGACACACTACATCTGCCATCACATCGCTCCCTGAACTCCGACCCTCTTGCTCACTTCCGCCGCCGTCTGTAGCGCCACATTTGAATATTTTGTTATACTTCGGAGATGCAGCAAATCTCCTCTCGTCGAGCTCGCCAGAGTCGTGCATGCATAGCATACAAAACCTTACCACAGCCAAGCCTGTGTTACTGTTTTTTGTTTTTTTAAATAGTATGGTGTTATTAATTTATTAAGTGGCAAGATGGTATTCATTTCATTTATGGAAGGATATTTATTTTCCCAGTTTCCACTATGCATGATTTTAACATGCGTCATATTAAAGACCGACTAACAATCAGTCATGACTTGTGTATTGTTTCATGTAATCCATGCTTCACTTTGTCCCAGTTTCACATCTAACCTTGAAGTCATGTCAACAGTTACACTGTTACAGCGCCCTGTCATCAGGTATTCAACACTCAGTACACAGTATATTGACTGCATTATAATGAAACACATAAGAATAGATAGATGAGTTGAGTGAAAAATATATTTATTCTGGCAAAACCATAAATCAAACTGTTTCTAAAAGGAAACATAAAAACATCAGCTATGTAAAAAACGTTTTATGAAGGAAACAAAATAAATCAACTGTGTTGATTAAAAAATTCTTAAAGCAAACTGATAAACATAAAGTAGCTGATTAATTTCTTTAAGGAAACAAATATGTGACTGTTAAATAAATAAATAGATCATACATGAAGACATTATTATAAATATTCATCATTTCTTAGCTAATGCCTCCACTATGGCCAAAAAACATTCCTCCTGCCTCTCCTCTCTCCTCTCCTCTCTCCTCCTAGCCTCTTCATACCTTTGGTCCTCCTTCTCCTGCTGCTCACGCTCTCGCATAGCCTCCTTTTCCTCCATCTCCTGTAAATAATTAAAGACATCGCCCTCCTCCCTCCCTCTCTTTCTTGGCCATGGCCTCTGGCACTCATCCTCCAGCACTGCTGGATTAGAGACAGAGGGAGGAGAGACAACAACAGTGGCCTGGCCTGCTGAACTAATGAGCAGTGGTATGGGCTGATGGATGGCTTGCTCCCCAAAGCTGCATCCATCAGCCCATACCACTTCCAGGTGGCTGCTGTTGTCTCTGCTCCCTCTGTACTGACGCCTGTCCTAGGACACTTCAGATCCTGCAAAAACAAGAGAATTCATGTTACTAAAACATTGTAAATAATAATCAAAGGCAAACACAGAGCCCTGTGACTGACCTTATACTTCTGCTTCAGGTTTTCCCACTTCTTCTTGATGCAGGCAGGCTGGACTTTCCCCTGCAGGTCATTTTCTACGACAAACATCCTAAGAGGACAGGGAACCCAGCAAGATTAAAGATGTATATTGTCACTCCGATTATACTTGTGTGTCATTATTTTGCTGGGAGACTGAAAAGACAGTGAGAAGTGTACGATGTGACATTTAAAAAGAAAACAAAACATAGTATAAAGTATATAAATAAGCAGTTACGTGTCAGTACATGAGGTATGTGATATAAAAACAAATAGCCTTGTAAAAAAGTACGAGGTATAAAGCAGTACTGTATGAGTAAGGCTGACTGATACTGATTAACTGAACTGTTACAAGGCCGTAGTGTGTGACGTGAATAATTGGCTTACATGCCTACAGTGCTCCTTTTATCACATTTCAGCACATAATAATGTTACTCACTCATATCCTTTAACGGCCGCATTTCTCTTGCCGGTGAAGAGGTCCACGTTGTCTGTCCTCCAACTAATCAGCAGCTCAGTGTGTTCATCCGACCCTAACGTTACAAATTAATTATTTTCCAGTAAGAAAAGGCAGTTAATGACCGACTAGTAACTTACTTAACAAACTAGCGAACATACTTAATATCCGAGTGCATCATCAACAACTTCATGTGAGGTGAATTGGTCTGTCTAACAGTCGTACATGTCATCATCTTAGCTTCGTGCAACAATGGTATATTAATGTTTTAATCATAAATATGAGCAGTAAAAATGCAAAATGGTACTTACACTTGAATGCGCTGTCGTCCGCTGTTACAGTCTGGCTCGGGGACTGCAACCAATAACGGGAGGGGAGACGAGGTTCCAATACAAAAGTGACATGTTTATTGAAACATAGTAAAATAAGGCGAACAATCAGTATCAGTGATCAGTAGTGTAGGCCGGTGTGGATGCATGTGTGTGAGTGTGCGAAACAAAAAGGGAAACCAGAGAGCGCAGCCGCGCTGTGGCGTCCCCCTCTGACAGCGTGGATGGAGTGAGACAAGAGTCTCAGCCAGCATGAGGATAAATGCGCTCCACCGGGCCCAGGTGTAGCTCATCTCCTGATGACAGTCCCACCTCTGCTGAACCTGGAACATAGAGCAGACCAACCAGCAACCTGCCCACACACACCCCCAACGTAGAGGGCGGGGCCAACACATCCGTCATAACGTTGCTCTTTTTTTTCTTTCTCTATGTTGTGTTGTCTGTGTTGTCTGTGTCGTGTTGTCTGTGTTGTGTTTGTCATGTTGTCTGTGTCGTGTTGTCTGTGTTGTGTTTGTCGTGTTGTCTGTGTCGTGTTTTGTCGTGTTGTCTGTGTTGTGTTTGTCGTGTTGTCTGTGTCGTGTTGTCTGTGTTGTGTTTGTCGTGTTGTCTGTGTCGTGTTTTGTCGTGTTGTCTGTGTTGTGTTTGTCGTGTTGTCTGTGTCGTGTTTTGTCGTGTTGTCTGTGTCGTGTTGTCTTCCATGTTATATGTGGGCATTGGTTGTACACGCAGCTCAGTCAGTGCGACGTAACTTCCGCTGCGCAAAGGATTGTGGGTCAGAAAAACAATGATCAGAAAACATCGGTTAATTTTTTGTTATATATTTTTAAAGGGATAGTGCACCCAAAAATGAAAATGCAGCCATTATCTACTCACCCATATGCCGAGGGAGGCTCAGGTGAAGTTTTAGAGTCCTCACATCACTTGCAGAGATCCAAGGGGAGAGGAGGTAGCAACACAACTCCACCTAATGGAGGCTGACGGCGCCCCAGATTCAAACGTCCAAAAACACATCATTGAAACCACAAAATATCTCCATACTGCTCGTCCGTAGTGATCCAAGTGTCCTGAAGCCCCGACATAAAAAGTTGTTTGGAAAAACCTCATTTGGACTCTGTTTTTAGCCTCATTGTAGCCTGTAGCTCTGACTGCCTCTCTGTGCGAGACCAGCGAAAGCACGTGAACACATGAACGCAGTGCCCATGTCTCACGGTCTCGCGTTTGAATCTGGGGCGCCGTCAGCCTCCATTAGGTGGAGTTGTGTTGCTAAAAACAGAGTTCACGTTTGTTCGTTTTTTGTTTTTTTTCTGCGACTAAGCGACCAATGAAATCCTGCCAACTAATGACCTTTGTGTGATTTTGTTTGTTATAATGTGACGTTGGTGTGTTAAAGAGTTAGTCTGGATTCAACACTCACATAATAACGAGCTGTCGTAATAATGCCTTAATTTTGATTAATTAAAAAACTAACACTGATTAATGGCGTCCCGTGGTGCCCTCTGACCTGGTGCGTCATCATGAAGGCCACATGATGGAGGCAGATGAGACGACGCTGCTCAGCCCTGCGAACAGAACAGTCACATTTAAAAAACACCCAGATGGAGCTGTTGATAGGAGCAGCATTCTCTGTGCTTTCTGCAGTCAGTAACTTTTATACCATCGGAGAACTGAAAGCCTGAAATATCACCTCAACACAAAACATTTAGCCGTGTAAGAAAATAATGAAGGAGTTAAAGCACGATAGAATGTGCCTAAAGCATCAAAAGTAAAAGTACTCATGACGCAGAGTGGCTGCTGTCACATCTGGTCGCACCAGAAGGGAATTGATCCACTGTTGTATTTTAGTTTTGGTTCCTGGCTGTTATTAGACTGCAGATCAGAGGCATGTTATGAATAATGACTAACACAGAGACGTCTTGTCCAGTCATGATTCAGGGCTTCATACTGTGTGTTTCTGTCCTTCACTGTCTCCTTACAGTCCAGCAGCTGATGATGGTTAAAGAAGAGGTTCCCCCTGAGCAGCAGGAGTGGAGCTCCAGTGTGGACCAGGAGGACCCAGAGCCCCCACACATTAAAGAGGAAGAGGAGGAACTGTGGAGCAGTCAGGAGGGAGAGCAGCTTCAAGAGCTGGAGGAGGCTGATATCACCAAGTTCACATTCACTCCTGTCCCTGTGAAGAGTGAAGATGATGAAGAGAAACCTCAGTCCTCACAGCTTCATCAAACACAAGCTGATGGAGAGGACTGGAGGAGCAGAGACCATTCTGAAGCTGAGACTGACGACAGCAACGACTGGAGGGAGACCAGAGAACCTCAGTCAGGTTTTGATGAAGTACCTGTCAGCGATATAGAATGTAATAATGAAATAGCTTCAGTTAGCTTATCTGAATGTGCGGGAAGCTTCGACCATGAAGGAGCTCTGCAGGACGACCCTGGAGTCCACATGGGGGAGAAATCCTTCAGTGGCTCAGATTGTGGTCAATCATTCACTTGGAAGGACCATTTGACTCAACACTTGGTTGTCCACACGGGGGAGAAACCATATAGTTGTTCTTTTTGTAGCAAAACATTCACACTAAGGAAAGACTTGAAGCGACACTTGGTTGTCCACACGGGGGAGAAACCATTTCATTGTTCAGTTTGTAGTAAAACATTTTCACAAAAGCAAAGTTTGGATCGACACTCGCGGCTCCACACGGGGGAGAGACCATTTAGTTGTCCATACTGTGAGAAAACATTCACTCAAACGAGCCATTTGAGACGACACTTGGCTGTTCACACGGGGGAAAAACCATTTAGTTGTCCAGTTTGCAATAAAACATTCTCAGTAAAGGAAGATTTAAGGCGACACTCAGTCGTCCACACGGGGGAGAGACCGTTTCAGTGCTTGGATTGCGGCAAAACATTCACACAAAGGGCCAATTTAAGAAAACACTTGGTCGTCCACACGGGGGAGAGACCGTTTAGCTGCTCAGTTTGTGGAAAAAAGTTCGCACAAGATTTCCATTTGAGGCGACACGCGGTCGTCCACGCAGAGGAGAAACCGTTTACTTGTAGCGTTTGTAATAAAAGTTTCACCCGGCTCTATTCCATGAACAAACACGAGTGTGTTGGTGGGGCAGAAATAAGCAAAGTTTCGGAGACGATTGGTGGGCCGGTTTTTCACGGCAGTATTGAAGTACAGAGGGAGACACTTGGCTCAACACTGATCGACTGAAAACTGTCAGAAAGACTCCAAAATAACTATTTTCAGCCAAGATGAAGGTACACTGACATTTAGATTCTCTTTGATGTGGTATTTATTCATTTTTCACTGTGCTGCACTGTGCTGTTAGATATTCATTCATTCATTTTCTGAAACCGCTTATCCTGTTAGAGTTTGTGGTAGGGCTGGGCAATATGGACAAAAATTCAAATATTGGTATTTTCCGGCTGAACGGTGATAAACGATATATATCTCTGTATTTTCCACTAAGTGGGCGACATGTTCAGCTGTAAACTGATCCACAGCTAAAGTCCCTGTTGTTTCTGCTGCATGTGTTTTTCCACAGCAGGGCAGGTAAAAGAAGTTTACCTGTTGGAGGTGAGCTGTTTGCAGAGGTGCAGTAAGAGCCTGTTGGCTGCAGCTCTTCATCATCATCATCATCATCATCATCTCACTGTGGCTGTTTCTGCTTTCACTTTCCTCCCTGCTGTGTTATTACACTTGTCTTAAAGGGATAGTGCACCCAAAAATGTAAATGCAGCCATTATCTACTCACCCATATGGCGAGGGAGGCTCAGGTGAAGTTTTAGAGTCCTCACATCACTTGCAGAGATCCAAGGGGAGAGGAGGTAGCAACACAACTCCACCTAATGGAGGCTGACGGCGCCCCAGATTCAAACGCGAGACCGTGAGACATGGGCACTGCGTTCATGTGTTCACGTGCTTTCGCTGGTCTCGCACAGAGAGGCAGTCAGAACTACAGGCTACAGTGAGGCTAAAAACAGAGTTCAAATGAGGTTTTTCCAAACAACTTTTTCTGTCGGGGCTTCAGGACACTTGGATCACTACGGACGAGCAGTATGGAGATATTTTGTGGTTTCAATGATGTGTTTTTGGACGTTTGAATCTGGGGCGCCGTCAGCCTCCATTAGGTGGAGTTGTGTTGCTACCTCCTCTCCCCTTGGATCTCTGCAAGTGATGTGAGGACTCTAAAACTTCACCTGAGCCTCCCTCGGCATATGGGTGAGTAGAGAATGGCTGAATTTACATTTTTGGGTGCACTATCCCTTTAATTGAAAGCTAATAAAGTTTCGCTAATTTGGTGATAAACACATTTAATTTTCTGGAGAGTCTTAAAAATAAAAGTCCCCCGTTAGTTTGTTATGTAAAAACTTTTATTGTGAAGCAGCAAAATAAGGAAATGTTGAGTTTTCAAGCAGTAACTTCTCACAACGTCTAACACGGCTGATAGTGAACACGAAACAGTAAAATAAATCAGAACTGTAAAGTACAAACAGGACGCAGGCGAGAAACTAAACTCCAAACCTCAGAGATTCAGTCAGAAGCTACAGACGTACTGAGAGCTGAACACAGAGACTTTTAAAGATGCCTGTCTCTCTGGTCTCCTGCAGACAGAGGGGAGGAGAGGCTCAACACACACGGCTTGTTTGAGAGACAGAAACCAGCCGATCAGGTGTTGGCTGCGGCCGGCGAGACGCCACCGCGACCTGCTTGAGTGTGGGCGGCCCAGCGTTTGGACCCTCTCCGGCAAAGGAGTAGGTGCACAGCTCGGCGTGGCACTGTGCATCTAAACTGATACTGAAACACAAATCTGTGCAGCATGGCTTGACTGGGTGTGGCTAAAAGTTCCAGAGGAAAAGGCCCACGGTTTGTACGTGTGCCACTGCGGTAACTTCATCCATCTCACAGACTGATGCAGCGCAGCTCTGCAACATCCAGACCGGAGGGATGAACACTGGTGTGTGTTACGTGACGCGACTTGATCCTATATCGATGTAAACGGTGGTGTCTAAATCTGTATCTTGCTTTAAGATATGTTGAAATGTTGTTAAAAAAAACTGTGTGTGTGTGTGTGGCGGGGGCGGTGGGTGGGGGGTGGGGGGACTTGGGTTGGGTATATCTTCTTCTTCTTCTTGTTCTAAATATCTCAGTTCCTGTTTCCTTGTTCTGATGTGTCTGACTTTATTTTCGGATGTGAGTATTTTATCTATTGTCGACACCTTTTTTCTCTCTTTAGTCTACATTTACTAAATGTTCTGTAACTGTGAAAGTAATCTGTGTAATTTATTTTTTACGATGGATTTTAAGCAGCTCAGAAGTTTTAATCGACTGATTGTTAACTAAAAGAAAATTAAACTTCTGATCCTGTAAATCCTAAGCTTCTGTCTCGGAGCAGCTTCTGTTGCAGCTTCTCTTGACGTAGACGGCCTCTGTCAAACTGTCTTCTCTGGCCAAGATGTGATGATTGCTGTCTTTGAAGGAGTGTCCCATCAGCATTTTTAAGAAATGTTCCTTATTGATCATAAATTCATTAGTAAAGAGAGAGAATCGCTCAGGGGCCACACAGCCCTGTGCTCACAGTGAGCTTGTCTGACATGTTCCTCCTGACACAGGTGAGGTAAGACAGTCCTCGAGGGTTTTACATAAGCAGCACCACTTAAATGAAAATACATAGAGATAAACTGGGGAACAAGTGTAACAGAGCAGAACATTAAATGATGGCAAAGTGGTGCAACAGCTCCCTCTGCTGGCTCAGCAGGATTGTGTGTGTGCTGGTGTGGTTTTGTTAGAAGCCATATTTAAACAGGTCAGGCCTGTTGACATCAGCGACCTGTTAAACAAGGGAGACACGGAAAGTTACGACCACACAACTAAAACATTATAGATCAGATGTAGAACACCTACACACTATGACAGGAACCAACTGACTCATTCGTCCTTGTGCTCATGAGAGCTTTAAAATCAGGCAGAGACCAGTTCACCTAGTTTCAAATCTTTCTGAAGGTTATTCCAGGTCTCATTATTCCTGGGTTTCTTTCCCAGCTCAGTCCGAGCAGCAGGAACAGACAACAAAACTAAATCCTGAGATCTCAGACTGTAGCTACAGTCAGATCTCTGTTCAATCCAAGTACAAATATAGGTGAACAAATACCAGAGACTGAGCCTACGAAAGGCCAAAGATGGCCGACCAGCCCTGGAATAAAGCATACAGTGATGAGTGAGGGTGAATCTCAGAGCACTGTGATGTGCAGTGTCTAACATGTACAAACAACGTGCAGATGCATTCATGCACCATAAATAACTATAATCCAGAACCGGTAAACACGTAGCAGCAGCCAGACTCAGAGGAGAAACAGGACTTGTTTCTGACATAAAACTTCTGTCTCAGCTTTTTAAGATCATTGAGCCAAATCCTGAGATATTTGTAACAGGTGACGACCTCTGACTTCTTTTCCTGAGCAGTAAGAACATCAGCAGTGTTCACAGGCTCCTTCCTAACGTGTGCGAAATGCATCACCACAGTTTTATCAGCATTTGAAACCAGCTTTACTCGTGAAAGCTGAATCTGGAGAATGTTAAAAAAACAGCCTGCAGTTTGGCCACAGCCTCATCACCACTTCATCTGACTGTGAGTCCAGCATGTCATCTATTTCATCCTACAATGACTGTTATTAAACTCGCTCAGTTGTTCACGTGTTCCACATGTTATACAGACTCTTTGTTTTCATGGTGTCTTAATTAGTGATGCGTGATATTGGAGTCTTTGCCGATATCTGATAACTGATATCAATATATCCACTTTGCCACCTAATTTCAGTGATCATCATCAAGTCTCCTCTGTAGTGGAATTAACATCATATACATACGTACTCTGATGGTGACGGCCGCCAGCACCTGGAGACATGAAATACTTTTTAACGTATGAAATATTTGTTCATTGTGCAAAATAAGAAAAAGAACGTTGGCAGAGTGTGATACTTCATTTTACAGCCAATATCAGCAGATACGCATGACATGCCGATATTAGGCAGTCAGAGCTACAGGCTACAATGAGGCTAAAAACAGAGTTCAAATGAGGTTTTTCCAAACCACTTCTTATGTCGGGGCTTCAGGACACTTGGATCACTACGGACGAGCAGTATGGAGATATTTTGTGGTTTCAATGATGTGTTTTTGGACGTTTGAATCTGGGGCGCCGTCAGCCTCCATTAGGTGGAGTTGTGTTGCTACCTCCTCTCCCCTTGGATCTCTGCAAGTGATGTGAGGACTCTAAAACTTCACCTGAGCCTCCCTCGGCATATGGGTGAGTAGATAATGGCTGAATTTACATTTTTGGCTGCACTATCCCTTTAGTGCACGCGCCAAAAAATATTCGACAATTTCTACAACCAGGCTTCACTTCACCGTCTGCGTCGCCAATTTCCCGTCTCCAAAACATTTGTAAGCAGAGGTCAGAGTGTCTCCCATCAAGTCTGTTTTTATACATAAAAACTTTTGCGTAGGAAGTAGCGTACGCCTCTCTTGGGCCTCGTTTTGTGCGTACGCAGTGTTTACAAATGAGACCCCGGGTTGTTACTGAACAGGCCAGAGAGATGGTGACGGCCAGAGGGAGACGTTCAGACACCACCAGCACCGTGCGACTGCGTCTCCTCTGTTGCTCCATCCTCGTTTCTTTCCTTTGTCATCATGTCGTCATGTCATCCATGACGTGAGTACCTGACATCACGGGGTCTTTATCAACGCTCTTCTTGCCATGATCTGAGTCTCCAGTGTGACGATCCCCTGACCTGACCTCTTCACTGCAGCAGGTAGGCTACCTGGTGGGCGGACTGATTGTCCTTGTTGGGAGCACCTGGGCGCGGTGAGACACGCTCTTCCCTCAGTGCATCGTTTGTTGCTTTGACACTTCACACTTCAGGCAGCACTCGTGCAGAGACACACCTGCACCACTGATCCTACTGATCATCACACCCCATCGTTACTTTCCTTTGTTTTTGGGTTTCCTGGGTTTAAAATGATTCTGTCTATGTCGATGAATGATTCATTATTTTGCCTTCAGACTGCGTCTCCATCTTTTCGTCCTGGTTGTTGAGCCAGGTCGTGACACCAGTCAGAGAGCTGTCGTCCTCAGATCGTTTGCCTGATTCAGGACGCCGTCACTAAAAGAAGGACGTCACCATGTTTAACTTGTGCAACATCTCCCACGACGATCTCTGACACTTTGATTTTGGTTGAATGCTTTTCAAAGAGTGCTCACATTTTTCTCTGCTGATCTGTATCCAGGCAAAACGCTCCACTGTCCTACACCGAGGAAGTCTACAAACAACCGAGGTGACGTCAGGATTCACTGACTCAGGGTGCTTTCCCTTTTAAACAAACTGAACTCAGTCCTCTTAAAGGGCACCAAAAAGTGGACCAACAGAACAGGGACTCAGTTCTTTTTGTGTTCATGTTGTCGGTTCATTTGAAAGAGGCTGACGCAGTTTCATCTGTTTTCTCCCAGGTCAACATCATGTGATCCAGAGGGCAAAGAGCAAAGCGAACCTGTCGCACCTCTTCTTCACAATGCACAGGTTCAGTGAACCGCACTGCGGACCTGAAGCGGACAGTTCAGTTTGCTTCAGAGGGGTCTGAGCTCTCTTGAAACGTTCACATATGCACCAAAAAATGCTGAGTCACTGCTTTGAGTCCATTTAGAGGGCTGAAATGGACCAAGTGTGAAAACACTGTAAACGGACGAACAGTCAGAGGAAAAGCCCCGGTGACACTCAGTCATCAGTTGGCAGTGTTTCTGCTTTCAGCCAGCAGGTGGAGCAGTTTGCTGTGTCTGACAAGTGTTTCCCTCCAACACATTGTCCAGAGAAGACAAGGAGCTGTGGAGTTGTGTTAGTGCAGTTGTGTGCAGTTAAGTGAGTGTTGTCTTCATGTATAAAGACCTTGGCCCTGTGAGTCTTGATACGATGCACAGACTACATTCACTCCTTCAGTCAGGGCTGGACGAAAAATCAGGTCTATCACTTAATTTGAATTCACAGTGTGGGACGATGTCTGAAAATTAAAATAGATTTTTACGTTAACTCGTCTAATTACAGTTATTATGGCTCCACTGCTGCACCTGGGCTCCCATAGTTCATAGCAGCCGACAGCCTCCCCTCTTCTGACACCCATGCAGTGGTCTCAACATGGCGGCGTGTGCTAGGCCCCGTCTCTTCAGTCTGGAACTGGTTCAATTTCGAAGCGTTTCCCATTGAACAAACTGCTGTCTGCTGTAAAGTTTGTCTTCAGTCTGTGGCGACTACGAGCAGCAGCACGACTGAGTTACTTCAGCATCTCAAACAGAAACCTGCAGCTGAGTGGAGGAGCGTACGAGCTGCGGGCAACATCAGTGGAATCGTTTCCCATAGTATGCCGTATGACGAGGCCGGGTCATGGTGGAAAAACATCACAGATGTTGTCACCTTGCACATCATGAAAGATATGGTGCCCATATATATGCCACAAAGTGTAACAGGATCGACTGCATCTGCACCTTCATCTTACCCGACCTGTAGTCGAGGGCACTGATTGTGTGTGTGTGTGTGTGTGTGTGTGTGTGGAGGGTATTAAAGCTGCAGAGTGCAAACACTGCTCTCTGTGCTTCTAATCTGCAGGCCGAGGTCTCCCCGACATGCCGCAGCCTGAAGGCAGAGTTGCACCTCCAGAAAGGCCAAAGAGTGATGCGGGTCTCATGTAGTCAGCCGTCAGAAGCAACAAACATGCAGCAACAGATGGGGAGATGTTGGGAGAGAGATGGAGTGTGTTATTAGTTACTGTTAATGCCACTTGTTTTGCTTCTGTATGTTGACAGTATCAGCATGTGATGCTCCTCGCTCAGATATCTGACTAAACTTATTTTTATTTTAAATGTGACACGAAAAACTTTACTACTTTTACAACAGTCATTTTCATCACCAGAAGCTACAAACAAATGTTCAGTAGCTCGCTGCTGAAAATGTCTCAGCCATCGACATTTTCTGGTCTTAAAATCCAGCCCAGTTGAATTTGTAATTAAACAGACCTGCGATACATTTTTTTTTTCAAGAGGCGAAAAACAGTTATGTTTGCTCTTCATTAATCCCAAAAGGAAATTTTCCTTGGAGCCACTGGGAAGAGATTTTTGAGGCACTTGAGAAAATATTTTACCAAAACCTCACAACAGATTCAAGGATAGCAACACTGGGTCTGACACCAGAGGTCCCCAACCTATACCTTTTTCCTAATTTATATCTTTTGTATTATTTCAAAATTAATACTTTAGCCTGGAGAGTGTTTGGTTTATTTTAATTTATTGTCATTTGCCTGTAAAGGCCCTGACACACCAAGCTGACGGTCGGCCGTCGACCAAAGTCGGGCCGTCGGTGAGCGTCTGTCGGCCTAGTTTTTGCAGTGTGTCCCGCATCATCAGCACTTTGGCGTCGGCAGCTTTTCAGCCGATTGAGCATGTTGAATCGGCGGCGGAGCTTGTCGGTGAGAGAGATCACTCTGATTGGCTGTTCAGGTTTTATTTCCTCGCCCCTGTAGCGAGTGAATCTGCCTGTAGTGAAACCGGGGCTAACCGGTGCTTCCTCCTCAGGCTCCACTTCACTCAGCTGCCCCACAGACCCGCTGCTTCTTCCCACTTTAACCTGAATAACAAACCGGAGCTAGCTGGGAGCGGCTAGCGGAGCGTTAGCCGCAGCATGACCGGAGGGAAGCACAGCCAGTTAGCCTCCGCTAGTCTCTGAGCTAGCCCCGGCTCTCCGTTTGGATCCAACCGGAGCACCGAGCCCTGGTTTGTTATTCAGGTTAAAGTGGGAAGAAGCAGCGGGTTTATCGGGCAGCTGAGTGAAGTGGAGCCTGCGGAGGAAACACCGGGACCGTCTGGATGTAATAGTCCGTGGAGGTGCTGCGGTGCTCGGCTGCACAGACAGGAAACCCCTCGGCTGACAGGATGTACCACTCTCTCACTCCGCTCTCTCTCACGCAGGCGCAGAACGTACGTGCTACTTGGCCGTCGGATGTAGTCCGTGTAGTGTGTTCAAATGCAACTGACACAGGGCGACGTGAGGCGACGTAGACAACGCATCAGTTGGTTTTCGTCGCCGCTAGTTCGTTGATGTCGGTTTGGTGTGTCCGCACCTTAAAACACACAGGCACAGACACATCCTCACTGTGACCTCGTCACATGTCCACATTTGGTCATGGACTTTCCACGTCCACATATGACGGCCTAGGTACCCTGGGTGTGTTGGTTGTTTTCACAGGAAATGTACAGTTTGCATACAGTCTCTTTCAAAATAAAAGCACTACGTCGGTACAACACCGTGAACTGACACTTTTTTCCTTCAACAAGAAAAAAGAACAGGGTTTAGCTTTACAATCAAACAGGACGCCAACACCTCTCTCTCGGGTGACAGTCGGTGGTTGTTGGACCCCTCCACCACCCCCTCACCTGCCGCAGTTGGACTTCAGCCACCTTAACTTTCGTCCTTGTCCCCTTGACGCTGCCAGGCTATATCGTGTATCATGCCGACGTTAAAAGACGCCTTTTTTCATTTGTTTCTGATGCTGGAAGTCACTGCCCAAACGCCAGATGTCAATGACTTCGGAGTGAGACTGAGCTCAAAAAATAGAAAAAAAACCAGCATGGAAATTCTAAAAAAATATCGTATAAGTTGCTGGAATTGAAATAAAAACAAAGTTAAAATAAATAAATAAACTTTCATCTCTGTCAATGTTCAATGTTTGATAGTCCACCATGAACATTTTCGGCGCATCTCGTCTCGTCAACAAACATAAAACACAGATTTCATCTTTTTATCATCAAGATCTATTTTTAGCTCATCATCGTCTCTTCATCATAATGGAGAAAAGGTCGTTGACTAAAAATGTTCATCATAGTTTTCGTCAACAACATTAACACTGATGTACAATTACGTTCACCTCTCAGCCCGACCTCTCATCTCCCCGCTGACACATATACGTCTTCGTCTGCTCTCGTCAGTTCAATAAGGACAGAGCGTCCTGATGGGGCAGATACTACTGGGACGGCATCGAGCAGGTTCACATACCAGTGTGCAGAGGTTCAGTTCAACCTGCTGCACTGTATCAAAGCGTAGCAATGATGGTGCCAAAGTTAAGTTTGTCCAGTGGCGTGAGAGGGAATAAATAAATGATAGAACAGCTCAGAGCTGCTTCCACATCAGATGGTTAAATGAAATCCCTCCAGTATGTTCTGGGTCTGCTCCAAGGTCCAACTCTAGCTGGATGTGCCAAGAATACCTGCACAGAGACGTGCATCTAATCACATCCCTGAGCCACTTCAATGCGGAGGAGCAGCAGTTCTGCTTTGCAGCGTCTCACCTCACCTCACCTCACCTCACCTCACCTCACCTCGGGGGCTGAGCCTGAGCACCCTGAGACAGAGACTCATTTTGGCTTCTTGAATTCTGATCTCACTCTTTTGGTCACTACCCAGAACTCATGATCACAGGTGACGGCTGAAAAGTAGACTGACCGGCACATTGAGAGCTTTGCCTTCGAACTCAGTCCACTATGACGCCTGCATCACTGTGCAGGACACAGATACATGAACATGAAACATCCACGTGTCCGTCTACCTTCAATCTTCAACTGAGTCCTCAGCTCGGTTTTAATGAATCATTAGACCTTGTAATTTGGTCGCTGCATATTGTGAAACAAACACTGCCATCTACTGGTCACCTGTCCCTGTCATGTTCGATAGTAACTTATGTTCTGAGCAACATGTCACTGAGCTCATCCAATTGTGTTTTTACCACCTCAGAAATATCGATAAAATAAGATCTACTTAAACTTTTAGAGATACAGAATCTGTTGTACCTGCTCTTATGTCCTCGCACCTTGATTATCGCAGCAGCCTTTATCCCTGTCTTAATAAATAAACTTTGCAACGACTTCAGATTGTTCAGAACTCAACCACCAAAATCAAGACGTCTGACCACATCACATCGATTTCAGCCTCTTCACATCGGCTCCCTGTTTGTTCTAGTGTTGACTTTAAACTTTTATTACTGTAAAGGTGCGGACACACCAACGCGACATCAAAGAACTAGCTCCACTTCACTCAGCTGCCCGATAAACCCGCTGCTTCTTCCCACTTTAACCTGAATAACAAACCAGGGCTCGGTGCTCCGGTTGGATCCAAACGGAGAGCCGGGGCTAGCTCAGAGACTAGCGGAGGCTAACTGGCTGTGCTTCCCTCCGGTCATGCTGCGGCTAACGCTCCGCTAGCCGCTCCCAGCTAGCTCCGGTTTGTTATTCAGGTTAAAGTGTGAAGAAGCAGCGGGTCTGTGGGGCAGCTGAGTGAAGTGGAGCCTGAGGAGGAAGCACCGGTTAGCCCCGGTTTCACTACAGGCAGATTCACTCGCTACAGGGGCGAGGAAATAAAACCTGAACAGCCAATCAGAGTGATCTCTCTCACCGACAAGCTCCACCGCCGATTCAACATGCTCAGTCGGCTGAAGAGATGCCGACGCCGATATGCTGACGGTGCGGGACACACCGCAAAAACTAGGCCGACAGACGCTCACCGACGGCCTGACTTTGGTCGACGGCTGACCGTTGGCTTGGTGTGTCAGGGCCTTTAAGGCTCCAGATCACATTTCAGACCTGTTAGTCCCTATGAACCTCTTTGTAGTTTGAGATCCTCGGGCACAGGTCCTCTGCTTGTCCCAGAGTCCAGACTGAAGGCCAAAGGGCCCCGAGGCTCTGGGTCAACCTGCCTGAGGATATAAGGCTGTCTGAGTCTGAGGCTTCGTTTAAGTCTCTCCTAAAGTCTGTAAATCATATCTGTCTGTCTTATTGCTCTCTGATTGATGTTATGTCTCATCTTCACTGTTGGCCTTCGTTACTTTGTATTTTACTAGATGACGTTTAATGACGTGTTATTTGTGTTACATGTGTTCAGTTTGACTAAACATCACTTTGTAACTGTAAATAAACACAGTTGAACAAATGAGTAAAGCTTATTATTAATAGTATTATTATTATGATATGAATGTGAAGTCCTACCTGCAGTTTTTTTCCCATAGGACGTGAATGCAGCATCTCAGGCTGCATCTCTCAATGACGTCACTGGTGGAAGAGGGAGGGCGCTCACACCGTGAAACGCCGTTGCCGTGTCTGTGAGTGTGTGTGCGTGTGTGTGTTTAAAGTGTGTGTGTGCCGCGCATCTTTTGGAAGCCGCTCCACGCGCAGCACTGAGCTGACAGGATTTAATGAGACGCGCGTGATGAGCTCAGCTCAGCTGATCTCTGGACTAACTGTCTCCAGGAAACACTTGTCCTCCCTCCGCTGCAGACACCGCCGCTCCGTCCTCCTCTGCCCGGCCAGCAGAGCCCGTCGCTGGGAACCTGCTAACACAGCTGCCGCTCAGTCCGTGTGAGTATGTGTGTGATACAGTGTGTGTGTGATACAGTGTGTGTGTGATACAGTGTGTGTGTGTGTGATTACTGAGGGACGTGTTGAACTTTGGGTGCTGTAGTTTCCACAGTGACATGACAGCGGGCTGCTCTCAGCTGCTCTCCGGCTGCCATGTTCTCACACTCACATAACGCCGTTAATTCATGTTCTCATCACACACCGGATGCAGAGGGAGCCCCTGGAGCATGAACGCTCGTGGGCATAATTCTGCGCTTGCACGTGCGCACTCGTCACCCGCGCGCAGGAACTCCGACGCACGGTGTGTGGATGTGTGTGTGATGCTGAGCGGTACAGTAGGTGTAGACGGTGTTGCTCTCTTCACGGTGATGATGATGATGATGATGATGATGCAGTGTGGTCCGTTTCTCAGGCTGGAGGTCTGCAGCTCGTGCAGCAGGTATCATGTGGTCAGGGCGGTACATCACTACCTGGCAGCTCAAGTGGGACTCAGAGTGACCTCATGATTCACTGATGGAGATGAAGACTGGTGTTCATCATCATCATCATCATCATCACCACAGTCTGCAGACTGTCAGTCAGTGACCTGATGATGAGCTCCAGTCTGATGTTTACAGCTCTGTGTTTGTTGACAAGTTTCTGACACAGAGGACTGTTGTTGTTTACATTCAGTCAGTTCTGACAGAGACCAGAGCAGAGTCCTGCACAGGTCCAGTTTCTACACGTAAAGCTCAGTACCAGAACCAGTCCATCACCCGTCTTTACAGACGTGCCGTATCATCTCCTTCCCAATAATACCGCTATAATGTAGAGCATGATATCTATGCATCTATTTCATCTGCTCATCCGGGGTCAGGTCTCAGGGGCAGCAGGCTGAGCAAAGTCCTCCAGACGTCCCTCTCCTCAGCTCCTTCCTCCAGCTCCTCCTGGAGGACCCCGAGGTGTTCCCAGACCAGATGAGATCTATAATCCCTCCAGTGTGTTCTGGGTCTGCCCCGGGGCCTCCTACCAGCTGGACCAGGAGGATCCTGATCCTGACCCTATGACAAATTCATATCCTGATACTCGCCATATTTTGACTTGTTGACATATTGACATCCTACTGTTACCCACGGCAACAGCAAACATGACTGAAAGTGAAATTATTAGTGACTCTGCGAAGGTTCCAAAAAGAGGAGCAGCTTGAGTAGTGTGGAATAACCTGTGGCGTCCTGAGTGTTTTACTTCTCAGACTCTAAAGCCCCGTCTCCACCAAACCCTTTCAGTCCAGTCCCTTTGGAACCAGCAGTAAGCCTTCAGACATGGTACCTAGACCCTCGGTGTGTTCAGACAGTCCTCTTAAATGTGGGCGGGGTTGTTGTCACTCACTGCTCCGTCCAGCACTCGCTGTATTTCCTCATCAGCGGTGACACAGATGGAAGTCTGCACCTGGTTTATCGTCCACAGAACGAGGCTGCACGCCCACATTTTCACAACAAAATAGAACAGGCTGCAGTGAGAGTCTCTCTCCATGGGATATTTCAAAATAGCAGCTTTGTGCATTTAGTCCTTCCCAGGCAAGCTCGGGGGTTTAGTGTTGCTGTAGCCCACAGGAAGTGAGGATTAGAATATATGACCTTCACATAATCCGCTCCAAATGAATCTATATTTTTAAAGTCATTACTAAAAGTGTGTGTCATATAAAAACTAAAGTGATGGTCAAAGTTGTCACAGTGAAATTTAAGGTGTGCTGATGGATTCACGTCATCAACTCATGCATTGAGTAACATTACAAGTTAACGTTCCACCTTAAAAGTTGCCGGCAGTCGGCCCAGTGAATGAAGTGATTTTTTTCTCTTTCATTTTATAGTTGTAGTTTACTGATGTATGAACAGAGGTTACATAAAACCAGAGTGAGCGTCCTCTACTGACCAATCAGACTGCAGTGTTCACAGCTCCACCTTTTAGTACCAGATCTGTGTGCTAGGTACCCCAACAGAGGGGGGACCAAACATGGGGACGCTAAGGAACGCTTCTGTTGGGACCATCCACAACTTTTACTGTGGAGAAAATGTGGGCGTGCAGCCTCGTTCTGTGGACGATAAACCAGGTGCAGACTTCCATCTGTGTCACCGCTGATGAGGAAATATTCCACGTGTATCTGCTGTGGTTAAACTCTTTACATTTGTAAAACCTGTCACATGTTTATGTGAAATTAAAGTTTACAGAGTAGGTTATGTGTATCTGCAAATCACGCTGTGTCTTTGTGGATGTGACTTCACACAACACACACACACATATATAGAAAGACGTGTTTGTGAGTCATGCTACACATTTGTCGATCATCTTGTGTCGGTTACAAATAATAAAGTCCAATAAAAACGTCCATACTGTGTATAGAACTGGTTGGACATTTTTAGTTTGCACGTATTTGCGTCTCATGTCCACTTCCTGTGGAGACATTGGGCTGCAGTCACAGACAGAGACGTCTGAAAGAATGGGCAGGAGGTGTCTATGTCTCGCCCAAGGACACGTGTCTCTTGCTGGGATCAAACCTGACACTGTCAGCGTGTGATGGTGGGAAGGACTCCAGAAAGGTCTCCCAGTAGAAGTCAGACATCATTATAAAAGTCATCCACCATCTCAGCAAAGTGCCTTCACTAAAGAGCAGATTATCTCTGTGCCGGGTGATAGATGGAGTCTGTGGACGGATTTGAGCCTCGTACAGGAGGCCTCGGCCCGGCTGTCTATTGTATGGGCTCTTTCTGTCAGTGAAGCTGTTCACTGTGGTACAGAGTGAAGTGCAGTAACGTCACAGCCTGGATGTAGTGTTTCTGTGGCTTTGTCTGGAGTGTCAGAAGATATCTGTGGTGATGTATTTTTCGCAGGTCATGACAACAGTAAAGACTTTTTTTGTAAAGACATTTTTTAGGGCTTATATTGCCTTTATGACAGCGCAGCTGGAGAGTGACAGGGAGAGGGGCAGATAGAGAAGGAGGGAGATAGATGACTGCAGCAAAGTTTGCACGCTGTGAGCCGGAGGTCACCCCTACAACATTCAAACTTGGCTCCTCTTCCCTACACTGCATGCACGCACACTGAGAGACAGTAGTGTTGTAGGGAGGCTACATTTAGAATAACGAAAAGGTCCATACTTTAGCTGCTGACACCTTCCTGTCCAACAGGAAACAGTCCAACTCACTCTGTCCTCCTGAGAGCAGAGCTTTTGTCTGGAATGCATTTTTAATTTCTCCGAGCTATTTGGGATCAGTACGACCTGACGAGTTTAAAAAACGAATCATCGTCGACGATAATAAAATCCCAGTGTCTTCAGACAAGTACTTTCTGATTAACAGTGTCGTATTTTGTTACTGTTGCTAAACTACAAACTTTATTAACAAGTTTCAACCATAGAATGTGATCAGGTTTTGTCCACTTTTGTATCAGGATCAGCTGCAGACTGACTTGGCAGAGATGGCTGCCATCTTGTTTTTACATGGATTTGTGTATTGTGCTCTTACTGCCACTAGATGGCACAAAAAAGTGTCCACAAACGAGGACAACAGGTCTGAGTTAAGCAGAGTGAAGGTGCAGGAAAACCAAAATGTGATGTCCTCATACAAGGACGCAGGGTCTCAGGAGGCTAGAGTCGGATCAAGCTTTGTCCGCTTGACGTTTTGCGTTGCTATATCTGCATTCGCTTCCTCTTTGATGAGTGCTGCAGCTGCCTAAAGGGCAACGTCTGGGGCGGAATAATGAAGCCAACATGAAAGTCAGTCATTCCTGCTGGTTTATGATTTGTGAAGACAGAACAAACATGATAAACTCTGCAAGCCGTGATGAACGGGCCTCGGACAGGATGCCTGTACACGTGGCTGTGTGTAAAAAGCTGTGCAGTATATGTGTAATATTCTAACATCTAAATCACTGTTATCAAGCTGCAGTTGCTTTTATTTTGAAAGTCAGTGACGCCAGTGTGACCTTTGACCCCGTGGTCACATTGGTCACCAACGTGGAGGACTCCAGCCATGACACTTTGCAGCCCGAGGATGAGGTGGCAGGAGGTTTGATGGTGGTGGAAGGAGCATGCTAAAACCTTTATCCCGTCAAAATGCGACCATTTTGTGAACTAATAATATTTCCTTGTATCCCGGCGAGGCCTCTGCGCTGCCCCTGCTGCCCGGGCCCTAATAAAAGCTGTCAGTATAATCAAGCTCAGAGCAGCACCTTGATCAGACAGCCGTTCAGATAACTGCAGGGCTGCAGAGGAAACATGCTGCTGTGCAGTATTCAGGAGCGTACCACAAACCAACTTTTCCACCTGTTACCATCACAATATAACTGTCAGTCAACAATAAGAGAAGAGCTCTGGTGCAGCGTTTTAATAAAAGAGGCCAGTGATAACAGCAAATGGTCCTTGAGTGTCTCTGTAATGGTGAAACTGAGCACGAGGAGAACAGATATTATATCTGGCTGCGGGAGATTCAATTTGGATTTGGAGGCAGACTGACTGATGTGTCCGACGCAGCGGTGATCAGTATCTGCACTGAGCTGAGTGAGAAGAAGTCGGGGAGATCAGGACGCACAGACAATACAGTCAGGTGAACATTTCTAGACTTTAACTGACTGAATTCTAGATAACTGAGTACAGCTGATTTTATTCATTGTTAAAGAGTTTATTCTGCTCACAGAAAATATGACGAACTGCCTCCATTAATGAGGCTATAAGAACATTTCCACATATCAGTATGTTTCATGATGTTGTTAACTGACGGACATGAACTGTGTCACACGAAGAGATGCACTGAAGGATCGGCAGATCGATGGCTCTTTCTCGACTCTGTGGGTCGTGGTCCGTGGCTGCTCTGAGCTGGCAGAGCGATTTTTCTGGTTAATTCTGGTAACAAATGGGACTCTGGCGTGCTAACTAGCTATGTGCTCCCATGTGGGCGACACTCCAACATCTTAGAGGGACAAGTGACGTTCAGTCACACGAGATTGACCAATAACAGTCTGGTGATCGGACTTGACTGATTTTCAGCTTGATCGGCTGTGACCAGTGACCAGCTGGTGTCAGACTTTCAAAATAAAAGCAACTGCGAAAGGAATTTTCATTTTCATTTTTACTTAGTTTTATTCTGGAAAAATAAAAGATATATTTTAGTTCTCAGCTGCTGCCCGCCTGCATGTGGTTCATTTTTACCTGTGAATTTATAAATATACATATTTTTACCCGTTGCACAGCTTTTCATGGATTACCTGACCTGGTGCAGAAAACAGACTCTGGCTTTTGTTTGATCTCTAGTGTTGGCACAAAATGTTGCCACCGTCACAATGAACGTCCGGCTGAACGCCGTTCAGACAGCTGAATCTGATTGGACTGTGATACTTCTGAGCTGGGTGACGGTTATTGACGAGTTTAATGACCGAGTTGAGTGGTGGTTTGTTGGGACCATTAACAGCTCAGTGTTGGGTATTAGCTGCTGCTGCTGTGTTAGCTCGAGCTAACTGGGCAGACATTAAACTGGCTGCTGACCGAGTATCCAACCCGGTGCAGGACTCTATAAAGTACATGCTGCTAGGCCTGGGCGGTATGACAAAATTTTCATATCATGGTTTTAAGAAAAAATCATATCGGTTTCATGGTATTTCACGGTATTTTGCTCAGGTTCGGCCAACTTGACATGCTGCTGTGTTGTGCTATGGCCCATTCAAGTGCCGGAATTTGTTATTTACCTGACAACGCCTGAACACAACACATGCTCCACTCCATTCATTTGGGCTCCACTGACTGCGTACGGAAGCGACACGTAGAGAAGCCAGCGGGGTTGTTTACCGTTTACTGAGCCGAGAGGCTGCATGAAATGTTAAAGCATTTTCCACCTAAGTTATGACATATATTTGAGTTATCTACAGGTTTACTGTAGTGTTTGTCATCTACTCTTTCAAATGTCCGCCACGGACATTTACACAATGTCACGGATAAACATGGGTAAATACATGAAAAAAAATCATCACATATCACCTCTGATGATGGTTTATTCATTTAAAAACACACTGTGCTCGTTTAGCACACTATTTCATGTAGTTTTTATCTGCTGGAGGGTCGCGTAGGGGAGCGTAGCGCGACAAAAATAGAAGAGCCGCGTCGAATTGAGAGTTGTCGCGCGACAGACGGGGGTTGTCGCACCGCTCCCGTTGCTGGTGGAGCCGCTGATTAACAGGGAGGCGAGCTGCTACGGGACTCGCGCTGCAGACGTGTCGCGCCGCTGACGTGCCCGGTGGAGCCCGGCCGTAACTGTCTCGTACTCGGGACAGGTCGTCTTTGGCCAGGAAAATGCAGTCCAAGCCGTGCTCTAGTGTGCTCACCTGTGTGTGTGTGTGTGTGTGTGTGTGTGTGTGTGTGTGTGTGTGTGTGTGTGTGCATCGGGGCGAAACTCTGCCGTGCGCGATACAGAGGGCAGAGGAGAATTGTAAACGGCGGTGCGCCGCTGCTAGCTGCATTCAGGGGAAACACTGCTCTTTTTACGAGTTCTTCTGGGTCATCGTGTACAGTAGCTTTGCTTTCAGGACTCTCTCCGGCAGCCATTCTCGCCTCGAAACTTTTCTATGCTCTCACTCTCACCCGCTCAAGTGTGCCTGTGGTGTGCAGCGGTGAAATGGGTCCCCGCTGAAACACTTTCCCGCCGCGCACGTTCTGGACGTTGTTTGGGCTATTCACCGGTATTGCGGTATATGAAAAATTCATATCATAACAAAAATAAATACCGGTTTTCGGTACAAATTACATGCTGCTCATCTTTTTTCGGGTTACCAGTCGGGTTCCTGACTTGGTGCAGGCGCAGGGTGAGCGGTGGGGAGGACGTCACTGAGCACCCTTTGTGACTGAACCTTCATTGAAAACTGTTTGTTATTGTTCTTACGCTCCCAGTTTGGACAGGCAGGTTAGAACTGGCACGGTGAGGTCGGTTCCAAAAGTCACACAGTGACACAAACTAACTACGTGATGGAGGGCGGCATGGTGGGCGAGTCCAGACTGATCCAGAGAGTTAAACACGATGCTGAGCTCACGTCATCAGGGCGGTCTCACCAGGATACCTTATCGTTTAAACAGTACGTAAACCTGAGGACACAATAGATCTTAATAAAGTCTTTGCAGAACAAGGAAGACTAATTTATGTGATGGAACGTGTTTCCTGTGAGGCGGTGCTAAACAGTGTTGTGGCGCTGAGCTAGCTTCCTACATCAGTTCCTCCCAGCTGTTGTTGAAACTGACTGTTGTGAGTTTTCTCGTGGGAAAAATTAGCATGAACTAAATGATCTCCTAAATTTCACCCTGTTTGTGTACAAACAACGCTGAGTCATTATAAATTTGGGATCGCTCAGGGTCTGATTTTAATATGTGCCACTGTTTCACACACACACTGACCTGACACGGCGACCCTGAGGAGAGCAGGTGGTTAATCATGGAGCTGAAAATTGTTTCTCTTTTTTCTGGCTCTTGCTGAACAAGTCAAGGCAAGATTTCTCCGGGGCTGAGTTATGTGATTGTTCCGCCCAATCGAGGGGATATCCTCTGACAGGAAGTTTGGTTTTATATCCTCTGCTTTTGCTACATAATCTTGTGTGGTCTGACATCATTTCCCCCCGGCCTCTAAAATATGGTCTTGCTTGTCTGGGTGGTTGGGATGTTAATTGGTGCCCATCTTCTCCTCCTTTTCCTTGATGTTCTCTCTGATGTTTACATCTGGAAACTCAACCAACCAAGCCTGGTCTCACTCCGAAGTCGTCAGATCCGGCACTTGGGCAGTGACGTCATAAACCAATGAAAAAAGGCGCCCTGTAATGTCAGCATGATACATGGCTGGTTGCCGTTATAGTTTAACAGTGCCATGTGGCGTTAGGGGGAAACGTAGAGGGACAAGGACAAAAGTTACGGCGGGACAAAAAAGTCCGATTGGGGCGGGTGGGAGGGGTGGATGGGTCCAACAAACATCGACTTTCACCTGAGAGAGCGGTGTTCACTTCCTGTAAGATTCTAAAGCCAAACCCTGTTCTTTTTTTCCTAAACCCAACTACTCGCGTGTTGTTGAAGGAAGACAAACATCAATTCATGGTGTTGTGCTTTTATTTTGAAAGAGACTGCATCAAACTGTACATTTCCTGTGAAAACAGAAGTGTATTTTGAAAACAGACAATGCATGTAACAGGCTGAAGTTGACACGGCGTCCCAGAACGTCAACAACCAACACACCCAGGGTACCTTGGACGCCATATGTGGACGTGGAAAGTCCATGACCAAACGTGGACATGTGACGAGGTCACAGGGAGGATGATGATGGTCCTGATGGTTGTTGTTACACTGGTCGGTACTTTCCTTTATTGTGCTTCTCTTCTCTCATCTGTCCTCTATTGATTCTCTCTTTTACTTAATCACACACACACACACACACACACACAGTGTCCCCATCTCTCCCTGTTTCTGTCCTCCTCCCTCACTCCTATATTGAAATGGTGTCACGGCTCATCGCAGAGTGGAAAAACAAAATTCTATTCATGCTGGATCTATTTTTACTGTTCATAGAAAGCCACCTATCTGAGCAGCTCTTTTTAATTCAGAATGCAAATGCTTCATTTTTATGTGAATGGATCTGCCTGTGCTGTGCTAAGAATTTTGGAGACATCATTTCCAGTCTTCTCAGAGCCTCCAAGTGAAGGTCTGAGGAAGAAATGAAATCTACCGGTGGTGATGAAGAACAGAGTAACACTGATTGGATTCTGTTGACAGGTTGAAGTGTGCGTGATGGGACTATTCCTGGTGTGGCAGATTAGACTAAAACCAGACCTTTATCTCAGAGCCATCTCCCACAGACGGAGAGAGGTCTGTGGTGTTTTCTCATTTCTCTTTGGCTCTAAGCCTCAGATGCCTGCAGGCATTTCAGCAGATAAACTTTGGCCTTGGCTCTGACCTCTGTCCTTCTCCCACGCCGGCATTAAGCTCCCCTCCTCCATCAGCTTTGGAGCATAAAGCGCCGGGATCAGTTTTTATCACATCGTGTGTTTCTGCTCACGGCAGTGGTCAGCTTTGTTAAGATTTGCTGCCCTGCCACAACAGCTACGGCCCTCCTGGCAGTGGTAATGGTCATTCTTCCTGACGTACGGTCCCACAGCAGCAGAGAAGTGCTGATTTACAGTGGGCTCTAGTGGTGAGTTTATTGTCTGGCCTTCAGAAATGCATATGTCACCAAGGTTCTGACCCTGAACTTGGACAAAAGCAGACGCACTAGTTTTTACTTCAGCAGGGATTCAGAACATTTGGAGAAAAACTCAGAGATCAGCTGATCAGCATGAGAAGTAACACTGGGACAAAAATCTGCACCTGCCCGTACCATAAAGCTCCGTACCAGAACCAACTAGTTACCTGTGACCCTCCCCCATGATCAAACCCCCCCAGGCTCCAGTCCCTCACATGAAGCTGGTTCTCCGTTCTTGAATTGGACGTCTCTTTGACTGGATGGTGAAAACATTCAATCACTGCCAGGTTAGGAAACATGTTAGCATGCTCCTTCCACCACCATCAAACCTCCAAAGGATCCCAACTCCATGTAGGCTGCCACCTCATCCTCGGGCTGCACAGTGTCATGGCTGGAGTCCTCCACGTCGGTGACCAATGTGACCACGGGGTCAAAGGTTACACTGGTGTCACTGACTTTCAAAATAAAAGGAACCTGCGATCCCCCACAGCATCCTTTGTGACTGAGCCTTCATTGAGAACTGTTTGTTATCATTCTGATGCTCCCAACTCGGACAGGCAGACAGCAGAACCGGCACAGTTTGGTTGGTTCTGAAAGTCACACAATGACACAAACTAACTACCTGATGGAGGGCGGTACCAGCAGGTACCTGACCAGGTGCAGGACTCTGCTTCAGTTAGTAAAGTAAAAATATGTCCTGCTAACGCTTAGGGGTGTAACGAAACATCGATCCACATCAATACATCGATTCATTGATTAACGATCCAATTATACTGATGCAAAATGAAAACATCGATCCATATCGTCATCTTAAAGATACACATTTATTTTGAAATTCACATAGCACGTCTGTGTCACCATTTCTGGGCAAGCGCGCCTCCACTCAAACAACAAACAGAGCTCAGAAATAAAATGGTCTAATCATATTCTAGTTGTTTTTGTGAGTTGATGTAAATGATTGTGTTAGATGGGCATATGATATCGCGTCACATAGATCACAGGCTCCTGAATGGAATCGAATCAAAATTGTATCATGACAGACTTTGTGATATCAGCAAACATCGTATCGTCATCCAAACAAATCGATATAATATCGTATCGTGATGAAGCTGGTGATTTACACCCCTACTAATGTTGTGATGTTGCTCTACATGGAAATATGTCTCCAGTGCTTTTAAAAATGTTATGACCTTTTATACTGCACCAACTTTGCCTCAAGTTTTAGCTCCGACCACATGTGACAACATATAAAGGGCAGAAACAAAGTCACTGTACAACTCCAGTAACATCTCCTTAAAAACAAATGTCAACTTTTAAAATTTAAAGGTGCTGTATGTAAGAATGTGGCCAAAACGGTTACTGCACTCAAATTCAAAATACTGCTGCGAGTCGTGATTTGTTTGCTCATGGGCGGCTGCTGTGGCAGGGCTGTGTTGCCGCGTCCTTGATCTTCGGTTTTCCAGAGGACCGTTCGAGCAAGTCCGGCTTCTCTGCTGCTAACGCTGCTGCCGGGATACAGCTGAGGAGGAGCCGGCTGCTAATGCTATGTACCGGGACACTGCTAATGCTGCTTGCCGTGCTGCTGTAGCTCAGTCGTAACTGTAACTGATGCTGAGACTCTACTGACTGCGTGACTGGTAGACGGCGGTGGGTGGCGCAACAGGCCAAAACACAAATTCAAAACATAAACATGATTTGCAGACCGTAAAAATGTTTTTTAAATGTGAATATTCTGGCTGTACTATTGTTGTCGGTGAGATCAGTATGTTATATGAACATTATTCCTTAGTCTCTGTGACATATTAGGAGGATTTTACGACTATTTGCTTTAGATTTCTTACATATAGCTCCTTTAATTTAGCTGAACCGTTACAGTACACTTTCATTTCAGCTTGTTGATAATAGTTTGCTCGTAGACAAACAGGCTCACTGTGGCTTTATAAAACACACCAGAGGTGAAGACAGACTGCAGCAAACCAGTAGAAAAATATGGGTGTTGAATTACTTTTATTTTCCTCTTTACTTGCAAATGTTTAATTGCACTCACTGTGACAGGCATCAAAAGATTTACAGTGAATGTATCACAGGCTGCGGCTCAAACTTTGCTTTCAGTGATCAATACAACGGCTAAATAGATTTCACAAATTATTTTCCAGTTGCTTCCACTGTTTTGATCGCTGCTAAGCAACCGTCATCAACCTCGACACTTGCACACACTTAGATCAGATGTTTAAAAGCCTCTCACTTTAGTTCCGTCATGCAGGAGATCCATCAGATATGCGTTTAATGCACATGTAGTTGTATATGACGTGTCACTGTCTGCAGACAGGCTGCGTATGATGTTTCATTTCAGCTTGTGATCAAGTTGTAGGTCAGTAAATACTCACATTAAAGTCAAACACCTTATCAGCGCCTCCGTCGAGCTCGGTGTGCTGCTGAAGTTGACAGATGGCTGAAAGGAGATGCAGTAAAGTTTAGTGACATAATTACAGAGAAAAAAAAATTCTGCATCGCTGCTGTAGTTCAGTAAATAAGTGCCAAGGGCTGTGGAA
This sequence comes from Epinephelus fuscoguttatus, assembly GCF_011397635.1. Taxonomy (NCBI): domain Eukaryota; kingdom Metazoa; phylum Chordata; class Actinopteri; order Perciformes; family Serranidae; genus Epinephelus; species Epinephelus fuscoguttatus. The sequence goes on along the minus strand of NC_064768.1, from coordinate 41,398,778 downwards.
CCAGGCTGCTTTCCAATTAGCCCAATGACACCCTTTCTACTCAGCTGCCAAATGCATATGTGTGTGTGGATGTGTGCGAGGGTCCCTTTACACATTTAGAGGCTCTCTCGTGAAAGAGAGTGTTTGCAAATGCATTTGTGTGAGTAAATATATTGTGGAGATGTGCGGCTCCTGATCAGACTCCACAGAAGGTGGAGAGCATGCTTAGCTCAGATCAGAGACACCAGACTTCCTGTAAACGGCCCTTCATGTACAGGATGCTGGTGTTGACACGCAGCCAGGACTGGAGCGCTCCAACAGGCCAAACACATGGTCGTCCTGCTTCCTCTCCCAGTACACCAGCTCAGCTCTGCTTCATCGCCATCACAGGTTGGAGAGGAGAGGGTTTCATTTCTTATTAACTCACTCCCTGGAAAAGTCATCAAAGCGTCAGAGTGATAGGAGCGTCGTAGTTTTTGTAATTGCTTTATTTAAATGTAAATTGAATTAACTGCTCATTAATTGGCTTCAAAATGCATCACTTAGATCATTGATTATAATCAGCTGCTGAAAAAGTCTGTAATTATTCCAGTGGCACGCTGCAGCCTGTGATACTGCTGAATATCATCATTTCCCATTTGTTTTAAATGTCACATTAACTTTGTGCCGCTGAAATAAACGGCTGCTTTTTTCTGCCATGAAATATTTTATGTTGCTTCTTCACACGGTCAGAAGAGTGAGGGTGCAGCTGTGTGATATGCTGTGATGTAAAAGATGACTGTTTGTTTGTCTGTGATCAGTGTTGGGCTCCTTATTCTAAAAATGAAAAATACAACTTGTTACTCTTTTCATTAGTAATGACATTACATCACTTGTCACCTGCCAACAGTAACTCCTCACATTACTTTTCTGTTGCACCCCATAAAATTTGTAATTGCATATCTCCCCAAAACTCAGATGTGTCTCTGTGTGGATGTCCGGATGATCACTGCTAAGTGTAGCTAAGGTTTGATAGCTTCTGTTTACCTGGAGGTCTTCTGTTACCTGTGAGCGGTGTCTTCCCAACGCTCTGCCCAAAAGACGGAGAGTCACTCGTGGAGCAACATTTCATCCACCACATATCCAACCACAAGCTCCATCACCTCTCTGTGTCTGCAGCTCTCCACCAGTAAAATCCAGTTTTGGTTGTTTAGCCAGTGCAGAGCTGCAGCCGACCTCCGCAGCTGAGGAGGACTCACCTTTGGTGGGGTGTATTTCCTGTTGGTTGTGCTAACTGAGGTGTTCCAGACCGAAGGTTTTCACAGAGGAAAAAGTTTCAGTCCGACTGCCTGCAGCAGCAGTGTTCTTGTCATCTTTCCATCATCCATCTGTTTTCATCCTCTTATCTGGGACGGGGTCGCGGGGGCAGCAGGTTGAGCAAAGCACCTCAGACATCCTGCTCCTCAGGACGTGCCTGGAACACCTCAAGCAGGAGGCGCCCAGGAGGATCCTGATCAGATGTTGAACCACCTCAACATGAAGGAGCAGCGGCTCTACTCCGAGCTCCCTCCAGATGTCTGACTCCTCCCCCTATCTCTAAGGCTGAGCCCAGACACCCTACAGAGGAAACTCATTTCAGACGCTTGTATCTGTGACCTCATTCTTTCAGTCACTACCCAGAGCTCATGACCATAGGTGAGGGTTGGGACGCAGATGGACCAGGAGATCAAAGCTTTGCCTTCTGGCTCAGCTCCCTGTGAACCATGATGGTCTGGTGCGGCGCCTGCATCACCGCAGCAGCGGCACCAAACTGCTGATCCATCTCACGCTCCATTCTGCCCTCACTGTGAACAAGACTTGAGCTTTCTCACTTGAGGCAGTAACTCTCTCCCAACCCAGAGGGAACAATCCACCAGTTTCTTGGCAGAGAGCTATGACCCCAGATTTGGAGGTGCTGACTGAGGTCACCAAACCGGACCCCTTCCTGCCCCAGCTGCACCTTGAGATCCTGTCCATGCAAATCACAAACAGGATCGGTGACGAGGGACACAGCTCTCATTTTGGTCGTACAGAGACCGCATGGCCTCAAAGATTCACATGTACAAACAATTAATATGAAGATGTTCTTAATGAAACATGATATTAGAAATGAATCCGGCCTCTCTTCTGTCTGCAGCTGTGGTAAATTAACAGCACTTCTCTAACTTGCTCTATTCGTCTTTTATACTGTACCTCTGACGGCTGCACAGACCTGACTCTGCCGTATCCATCACTAATGTATTATCTAACATTTAATTGTAATGAAGTGACAGTCCTGCGCTCGTGCTCGGCCGTCACTGGTTTGTTTACATAGTAATTGTCCAACGTGGTGCTTCTCAGTGTTTGGAGTGAACTGTAAATGGGTTGTTTTTGCCTTGTTGCAGTCACGGTGTGTGGCGACCACAGACGCTGGACTAATATGATTCACAATGATGGAATGAGTCTCTTATCTCCCCTCTGGCCCACACCTTCCACTCTGTCCCTGCAGAGCCCCGCAGCATTTTCTACACCCACTGCTCCACATCCCAACACACCCCCCCAGAGAGTCACGAGTGTAAACACCATCTAAACCTATCAAGCCCTCTTAAGCAGAGCTTCTCTCTTCAGAGAGCACACCACGAGCCATTTCTTCCCGCTGCTGCATTCTCCCGGAGAGGATCAAGGTTGTGGCCGGCGACACACACACAGAGCGGTGTGTTGGCCCAGAGGGTGCTTATCGCTCGGCCTTGTTCTGTGTGCAGGGACAGCGCTGGCTCTGCTGAGACCCAGTCTGCTCTGGCTCAGGGACCTGTGGAGACTGTGATGGCTTTAAAGTGTGTAGTCCTGCCTCAGGCCAGCAGTCAGCGGCCGGGAGTGCTGCCTCTACAGGAGCAGCTCCCTCAACACAGCGTGTCTGCTGATGTTCCATGTTAGTTTAAAGTGACAGCACACGACTGCACACAGGAAGTGATGACACCTGGGTGGACTCAACATGGAGGCGTACGTGTGCCGTTTCAGTGAGTCTTTGAAAGAATTTTTTCAACATGCATCACACTCAGTGTCGGGCAGCAACATGTTACAGTAATAATATTACTTCTTCCAATAACCAGTAGTGTAACTAATTACTACTGGAATCTCAGTAATTTATCACAGTTACTCCAAAACCAAACAACTTTTTACAGCATTACTTTTGTTATCACATCACTGCTGACTTTAAATACAGCATCACATCAGCGGACTCATTTTAGTAATCGTCGTACTGCGCACACACGTCATGAAGCAGAGCGCTGGTTGCAAATGTTCCCGTTACTGTGATTCTGTCAGGAGGAAAGATGACAGGAACTCTGCTGCTGCAGGTAGTCGGACTAAAACTCTTTCCACTGCGAAAAACACGTCCTCAAACCTCCACTCTGAAACACCTCAGCTGCTACGACTGACAACACAACAACGTGAAGCTCCAGGAAATACACCCCACCAAAGGTGAGCCCTCCTCGGCCGCAGAGGTCGGCTGTAGCTCTAAACAACCCAAACTGGATTTTAATCGTAGACAGCTGCAGACACAGAGAGGTGATGAAGCCTGTCGTTGGATATGTGGTAGGGGTGAGTCCGTGTTTCCGTGTTCACATGTTTGAGATCATAAACGGTTATGAAAAATTAGTACACGAAAAATGTTTTTTCTTAGGGGGAGGGGGGTGATACTAATTGTTGACTAACTGTGAATATGACAAGAAATGGTGTGAGACCGGGTTTGGCAACAGGTCAGTAGCCTACATTTTCCGTTCTATTAAAACGGTGCGGTTGTTAAGGGGGTCGTTCGCCTGTGGGCTACAGTGAGCACCGGGCCATCAAATCACAGCATCCGTGGTGAGAGGACATAGAATTGTTTGCGCTTTAACGCACAGGTCAGTGAAGTGGCGCACATGACTCGTGCTACGGACGTACGGACGAGCCACGTATCTCAGTGTCGCTTTAAAACAGGTAATACATCTGGCTACATCTTTCCCACATCAAATATCCATGATCGCCTTGACCCGCGTGCATAAAAGCGCACACAATTCCGTGTCCTCTCACTGCGGATGCTGTTATTTGATGGCCCGGTTCTCACTGCAGCCCACTCTTTTTGATGTTTTGAAACCTCAACAACACCAACGTCCTCCTGTTCAACAGGTTTCCACCTAAAAGGTCTTCATCAGGTTGGAGAAGGGTGGACAGGAGGATTTTATAAAAAAAAAAATATTACTTCAAATTGTTTACGTACAGTTAGCAATTTAGTATTTTTTAATTTTTTACTTGATGTTTGTTCTTGTAATTTTTCTTTCTTTTTACACAAACAGCAATTTTTCATTTTAGTACAGGCATTTTATAATTTTTTTGTTTTAGCACTTGTTGAGGCGTGTCACTTTCAAAATGGCCTCTCATTAGCTACGTTTCCATCCAAAAGTGATTTGAATCATTGGGAAATGTGCATTAAAAGAAATACGAATCCTGTGTGTTTCCATTAAATGTACGGACTTTGGTGAAAACTATGAACTTGCGCGAGTTTTCCACAAAACCGGAAACAAAACAAGTCTTGCATTCTTCTTCTTGTACGTTTTCTGGCGGTTGGCAACCAGCTTGTAAATGCATTACCACCTTCCCGACCCGGAGTGTGGATATCACCATGGAGAGAGGTGCGCTACGTCAGACTTAATTCGAACATAACTGTTTCCATCCCCCGTTTTGCGAATCAACATTTTTTCTAATCAACCAAAACCCGGCTAAAGCAAGCGTATTTTAGTTTGTGCAGATCTGGAGGTTTTAATTCGAATTTTGGCGTTTCCATCATAATTTTCCGATGCGATACTTCTAGATGCGCATCTAAACAGGCTGATGGAAACACGGCTAGTGTGATCCACTGCTGTCACCCACCTGTGCACACTTTTAATCAAGATTGGGTGACTCCTCATACCAAGCCTGTTGAGTGTTTGCTTGACTCCTGACAAAGAGCTCAGAGTGGAAACCAATCTGTGTTTTAATGCAGGCAGACATGTTTTGGAATAAAACGATGTTCCTTCAACAGCACCTGCATTATTTATGATCAAGTCGGTCCTGGAGCTCAGCACCGTCTCGTTCTTCAAAGAAAGTTTGAACACTGTGGAGTTTCCCTGTCTTTCGTGGGGCTGGATTACGTCTCCTTCCTGTCCGTCGCCTCTGTCACTGACAGCTGTGACAAAACGTCCTGTGTGTCGGCCCGCTGCAGAGAGAGGCAGGTGCCGGCAGCTCTGATCAGTGTATTCATGGTGTTTATCAGTAAGGATGATTAATTGGCATCAGAATAGGTTTCCATCCCACTGCCTGCATCCTGTTCTGTCCTGCAGTCCATGTTTAACAGCATCTTTGTCTTTCTGCTCTTCATCTTTGCGTTCCCCGTCATCCCGTCCTTATTTGGAGTCGTCTCTCTCGCTGTCTTTCTGCCACCCTGTGATGTGTACGAGAGTTGACAGCAGCAGCCTCGGTGTGAGATCTCCTGCTACCAGTCATAATTGACTAACCTCCACCAAACCACAACCTGCGCTGCGCTTCTTTTCTGCCGTGCACTGGGACAAGCACTCATTTATTTTCCCTACTGCTCAGTGTTATTACTCTGTCTCCATCATTTCCTATCTCTACTGCTCGTCTGTCTCTCAGGCAGCTCTCCTCTCTTTCACTTGCTCTTATTTGCATAACGTTGTTGCAGAAGATGTCTTTCATCTTTTCAGTATCAGATTGGAAGGAGGGAAAATTACATTACCTTTCCTGTCATATTACAAAGTGCTCTATCTGAGAGTTCAGCAGATCAGGAACGCCGCGCCCCTCAAACAGCACCGTCAGGGGATTTGGAAGCCATTCAAAAGACGGGGAGTGACTCGTAGGAAAGTCAAAGGTCAAGATAACCTATTTAGTCACATTTATAAGCTGCAATGCGAATTTGTGTGAGTGGGATTTTGGCCTGTCATTAAAAAGTGTGTGTGTTTGAGAATGCAGTGTACAAGTCTGGTGTGGGTGGACAGTGAGAGCTGAATCTGTGTGAACACATTATCGTCTGGCTAATGTGCAGAGTCTTATTGGATTCACGTTGAGACTGTTTCCCCTCCGTTGCCTCATGTCTAGTCACGTCCTGGAGCTGCTGCTTCCCTCCGAACTCAGACATCCCTGGTGATTTTGGCAGAATGAGAATTGGCATTTTGGATTTTTCCTCAGAATCCAGAGATTAATCTTCAGTGAGAAGGGATGGAAGCCGTTTCAACAGGGATCCAGATAAAAGCAGTGTAGATAAGGAGGGCGAGGTGTTGCCTGGCTCTGAATATTTAAAGCTGCCGTCCTGGACTCTGTATGCACGGCAGCCCTCCATGTGGCTGCTTGTTGAGAGGGGAGTCAACACAGAGCTCCATTCACAAGTCAATTAGGTTTTGTTTGTTATGTCCATGTATTCAGAGACAGATAATAGTTTTGGGGTCTCCAAGACACCGTAAATCAGGGTTTGACATGGCCACAAAAAGTTGCTCTGTGGTCAGGGTTTGAATGAAGTCTGTAGCTGAAAGGATGGGGAAGCAGGAGCATTTCAGAGTGCAGTGTGTTTAAGAGGATTGGAAGATTTTCTCCATAGAAATACAGAAACACAGGTGTAAGAGAAATGTCCTCAAAGAGCTGGATGTTTTGATATGTGAATAGTTTCTGTAGCACAAAGTGCGCAGGAGGAGGAGCGAACTAAAAAACGTACAGACGGTGAAATAAGAATAAAGATATGAGGAACTGATGGGGGTCAGGACCAGGATTAGGCAGGGTCTGGTGAACCCGGCACCTTCGTACCAACCTCAGCAGGGAGAAAAGGGAGTTATCCAGGTGGCTGAGATCTTTAATGATTCTCCTGACCTTGTTTTCACAGTGTCTGGTATAAACCCTTCTGCTGTTAGTAAACAGTATGATGCTCTTTGGTGGGCGGGGCTTAGCTGGAGGCAAAACAGTTCTCCACAGACATTAGCTAGCGCTAGCTAACAAGTTGTGTTTAATGTGTGTTTAAAGGGATAGTGCACCCAAAAATGTAAATGCAGCCATTATCTACTCCTCCATATGCCGAGGGAGGCTCAGGTGAAGTTTTAGAGTCCTCACATCACTTGCAGAGATCCAAGGGGAGAGGAGGTAGCAACACAACTCCACCTAATGGAGGCTGACAGCGCCCCAGATTCAAACGTCCAAAAACACATCATTGAAACCACAAAATATCTCCATACTGCTCGTCCGTAGTGATCCAAGTGTCCTGAAGCCCCGACATAAAAAGTTGTTTGGAAAAACCTCATTTGAACTCTGTTTTTAGCCTCATTGTAGCCTGTAGCTCTGACTGCCTCTCTGTGCACCGCGCTCACGTGTGCGCGCTTGTGCGCAACCAGCGAAAGCATGAGCTTTGCTCACCCGTGTTTACATCACGTGACACGTGCACCGCAGGGAGAGACAGCAGTAACCACAGAGCTAAAAGATAATTTGCACTATGGTCTTCTAGCAAAGGACAGCCCAACATGTCTGAAGACTTTGAAACTGAGGAGGAACAGCATTTCTTTGTTGAGCCGTATTTGTTTGAGCCCGAGTATATGGATGGAACTCCGCCGCAGCTCATGAGCCTAACCCTCAGCCAGCTGCAGAATACCGGAGTCGAGCACTGGAAACCTGGTGGTGTAGTTGTTTCAAATGCAAAGCAATGCCAACAGATGAGGAAAGTCTTTGCTGCTCAGACTGGGAATTGGCGATGCCTGCACTTGAGAATCTGGACATCAGTACTGACGAGACTGCTGCTCTTCAGAGACCGTGCATCACCGATCACCCTGAGTGCACACACGTGAGCGCGGTGCCCAGAGAGGCAGTCAGAGCTACAGGCTACAATGAGGCTAAAAACAGAGTTCAAATGAGGTTTTTCCAAACAACTTTTTATGTCGGGGCTTCAGGACACTTGGATCACTACGGACGAGCAGTATGGAGATATTTTGTGGTTTCAATGATGTGTTTTTGGACGTTTGAATCTGGGGCGCCGTCAGCCTCCATTAGGTGGAGTTGTGTTGCTACCTCCTCTCCCCTTGGATCTCTGCAAGTGATGTGAGGACTCTAAAACTTCACCTGAGCCTCCCTCGGTATATGGGGGAGTAGATAATGGCTGCATTTACATTTTTGGGTGCACTATCCCTTTAATGTGTTTTTGAATCAACTCAACTTTACAGCACTTCACTGAAACCCCACCGCCGCCTTGTGTTTCGGAGGTGTAACTGTTGTGCAGAAGAAAAGGTCCCAGCCTTTGCATTTATTTTGGTCACAGTCTGTTTTTATAAAACTGCTTGAGACATCTGAAATGTGGCTGTGACGTGCAGCTGAAAACATGGAGCCCATTTCATAGAGAATGCACAGATATGTCTCATGTGTCACCAGTCGGCCTCTAAATACCAAGATATGAATTGAAAAGAATGTAACACACCTGATTTACACTGTTTCAGTTCTGCACACAATTTGACCAATATTTAATTCAAGCAGCCTCAAGACTGAATCAATAAATGAAGAAAAACATTATTTGTTCACTGATTTAATCTGATGGTTTAACACTGTGCAGTCGTTTCTTCAGTCACTGTTTGCTTTGACTTATTATAAGAACAAACATGTCACTCCCTCTGCTTTTAAGAAAATAAGGTCTTCACACAGTCGATACAGAAATGTGATTAATTGGATTATATTCACAGGAAGTATAAAAATGTACAAGGACCCAAACTTTGTCCCAACTTTTCTGAAATGTGTTGCAGGCGTCAAACTCAATGAGTGTATTTACAAAAATCTGTTTAGTTTGAACATTAAATATCTTAAATATATCTCTCTTCTGTGTTCAGGTGAAAATGGATCAAAACAATTTGTGTTCTGTTTGACTTGTTTTGGAAATGAAGCTCTGCTCATAAAAACAGACACACGGTTATGACTTAAATAGTGTTTATGTCATCATCTTCATTATGACCTTTGAGCTGACAAAGATGCGACACAGTCGTGATCTGCTTCTGTGCTCTTTGTGTCCGTGGTGGCAGGCATACCAAAATGTGGAAGAACAGTTTAAGCAACAGTCCTAGTTTTGCATCATCAGTGGATTTTCGTTGGCAAATGAGCGAGGAGATCTGGGCGCTGGTACGATGGCAGAGTATCCCGTTAAACCATCCATAATGTCCATGTGTCCCGGGATGTCAGCTGAGTTTAAAATGCCATTATTGACTTTGTTAGTTGGCTGAGCTGCAGTGATACTTTTGGAGAAAGTGAAACTGGTCTGAGCCAAACTCTCCTGTGGTTCTGCCACCAGACGCTGACGTCAGAGTACATCAGCTGAAGTCAACTTGGCTGCAACAACACACAGAACACTGGCAGCCGTCGTGGACAGTATAGACACTCCATCCCTGTGACTCACACACAGAGATAAAGTTGGAAATATGCTTAGTGTGACTTTGGTGCAGTGAGAACTCTTTTATCAGTTCTTTCATGTGTTCATGAAAAACAACAGCCTTTTCTACTCGAGTAGAAAACTGTGGGAAGTTTTGGAAATGTTCCACTGGATCAGGGAGGAGCAGCGACAGCAGCCGTGTACTGAAGGTGGTGCAGGAGTGGGCAGTACCAACAAAATCCACTCTCACTGTGGACGTTAATGAAACCTCATCTCATCTGAGATGTATACCAGCATGTGTCCAAAAACAGTCCTGTGGTGACTGAATGCCTGAAACACATCTCATGCAATCCAACAGTTGTTGATACATTTCAGCCCCGATCAAAGTGTCACACTGACCGACGTTACAAATCGTGAGCGGAGTCCTGCAGCGGGTCAGGTACCCGACAGGTAACCTGCAAAAAACTGCTTAACAGGTAAAAATATGTCTATATATCAATTGACAGGTAAAAATGAACTGCACGCTGCGGGCCTTCTGTTGTGGTCACGACAACAAGTTTACAGTTTGTAAACAACATTTTGTGATGCCAGGGTTGATGATAGACAGCAGGTTGTCAAACTGTCCCTGAGTCATCCTAAAATCTGCCTGTAAACGTCCATGATGGAGGAGAAGCTTCTGGACCAACTGGTGGTACTCCCCATGATCCAGCCTCTTTTTTAGGGTCTCATGTACCCACACAGATCTCTGTTTCTGTGTGACCTTAAGGCCCTGACACACCAAGCCGTCGGTCGGCCGTCGACCAAAGTCAGGCTGTCGTTGAGCGTCTGTCAGCCTAGTTTTTGCAGTGTGTCCCGCGCCATCGGCACTTTGGCGTCGGCAGCTTTTCAGCCAATTGAGCATGTTGAATCGGCAGTGGAGCTTGTCGGTGAGAGAGATCACTCTGATTGGCTGTTCAGGTTTTATTTCCTCGCCCCTGTAGCGAGTGAATCTGCCTGTAGTGAAACCGGGGCTAACCGGTGCTTCCTCCTCAGGCTCCACTTCACTCAGCTGCCCCACAGACCCGCTGCTTCTTCACACTTTAACCTGAATAACAAACCGGAGCTAGCTGGGAGCGGCTAGCGGAGCGTTAGCCGCAGCATGACCGGAGGGAAGCACAGCCAGTTAGCCTCCGCTAGTCTCTGAGCTAGCCCCGGCTCTCCGTTTGGATCCAACCGGAGCACCGAGCCCTGGTTTGTTATTCAGGTTAAAGTGGGAAGAAGCAGCGGGTTTATCGGGCAGCTGAGTGAAGTGGAGCCTGCGGAGGAAACACCGGGACCGTCTGGATGTAATAGTCCGTGGAGGTGCTGCGGTGCTCGGCTGCACAGATAGGAAACCCCTCGGCTGACAGGATGTGCCACTCTCTCACTCCGCTCTCTCTCACGCAGGCGCAGAACGTACGTGCTACTTGGCCGTCGGATGTAGTCCGTGTAGTGTGTTCAAATGCAACTGACACAGGGCGACGTGAGGCGACATGAGGCGACGCTACAGTTGGCTTTCGTCACCGCTAGTTCTTTGATGTCGGCTTTTAAGCAATGTAAACAAAAACAAAAACTCTGCTGAGTCAGTTTTACCTCAGAGTCCCTGCGCCTGGTCCGCTCAGCGTCTTGGCTTTTCCTGGAGCTGATGCGCAGCTGTTCTCCACTGCTGGAGCGCTCTGTGTCCCCCTTATGTTGTGACTCTCGTACAGGCAGGAAACTGTAAGGTGCTTTCAAATTAATGAGTTAAAGCAGTGAACTAAAATTAAAAGGCTGCGGACTGTTTACTCTTCAATACTACGTAGTAATTTCATGCTATTTCCAGTGAAGTATTGCAGGTCACTACGCTGGCATTAATATCCCATGAAGGATTAGCATGTGCAAACACAGATAGATACAGTCTGACTGGTTTAAAAGCTCAGGAGTGGAAGCATCTTTTCCGATGAGACAAAAAGGAAAAGGGACCCGGACAAGAGCCGCACTGCATGCAATTAATCACACAGCGAGAAAAAATAAATCATGGATAGAAATTAAAAATTTTGATGCACTGATAATCAAATTATGATTGAATCGTTGGCCTCTGAGTCATAATCGAATCATTAGGTGCCGTGAGATTCCCACCTCTAATTCAAACCACATTCTACTTAAACCATCACCAGGTTACTGCCTGATACAGCTCTGATGTCACCTTCATGTCGTCTGGTCTGCTTTAAACTGTTTGATAAAAAGCAGCATGCAGCAGCTTCACTGAGCTCTGCCACACACACGACACAAACTGAAGGAACAGAAACAGGCAAATTCTTTATTTTCCTGAGTCTGGTGGAAAACCTAATTCTTTAAAGCAAAACAAAAAGACTGTGTGTGTGTGTGCGTGTGTGTGTGTGTGTGTGTGTGATATTCAGCTCGTGTGTTGTCAAACGTGCAGAGAGGAAGTGGGGTCTGGTGTTTTTTCGGCCTGTCAGTGCAGGAGACGATGCTGTGATGGTAACCAGAGGAGACAAACCATCATCACCGGTTAAATGTGGAGAGGCGTCCACACACAGAGAGTGTGTGAATGGTTGCTAGGCAACACAATTAGCCAGCATCTAGCTTCCTTTTACAGTCAGGTGAAGTACAGCAGAAGCCAGTCTCCTCCTCTGTCAGTGACTGTGACTCTGTGTGTGTGTGTGTGTGTGTGTGTGTGTGTGTGTGTGTGTGTGTGTTGCTTCTTGAAGGAAGAGTTTTGGACATTAAGTGTGAAGGTGACTCAGGTACGTTGTCTCCTGCTCGGTGGTTTGGTGATAGAAGTCTCATTTGTGAACAAGCAGATCAACCTAAAGGCCCCTCGACCAAATTAAATAGTTGTGAACACATCTGTGCTCCCGTCTGTCTTTATTAGAGGCTGAAACTTTTTAATTTGAAAAGCTAAGGCAGGTTTTATTTTATCCATCCATTTTCATCTGCTTATCCGGGGTCAGGTCTCGGGTGCAGCAGGCTGAGCGAAGCACCCCAGACGTCCCTCTCCTCAGCAACACTCTCCAGCTCCTCCTGGAGGACCCCGAGGTGTTCCCAGACCAGATGAGATCTATAATCCCTCCAGTGTGTTCTGGGTCTGCCCCGGGGCCTCCTACCAGCTGGACCAGGAGGATCCTGATCAGATGTTGAACCACCTCAACATGAAGGAGCAGCGGCTCTACTCCGAGCTCCCTCCAGATGTCTGACTCCTCCCCCTATCTCTAAGGCTGAGCCCAGACACCCTTCTTGGAGCACTGGGACATGCTAAATCTTTTTCTGGCAGACTGTAGAGCAGTGGTTCCCACCTGGTCCGACCACAGGTTCCAGATTTGTCCTCGGTCATTAGTTTAAGGTCCACAGTTTAATATACTCAGCGTCATACTTTAATTTGGCCGTGTCGTCAAACCACTTTACTGTCTGTGTTGAGCAACTGTCTGTAATTCACTCACCCTACAGCAGGAAACAGCATTCCAAAATAAAAGCTCTGTGCTAGAATTCCACTGTACTTCAAATTAAAGTTTGCTAATGCCCAGATCACTGACAAAGGAGCAGAATTTGATGAGTTCGGAATGAGAACAGACTGGGTGAGGAGGATGAGGGCTGAAAGGGTCCTGCACGGGTCCACATCCACCCAGACCCTTAAAGCTCAACACCAGAACCAACCTGTTACCCGTCATCATGTCTCAGTCAAAGCTGCCCCCATGATCAAACCCCCCCCAGGCTCCAGTCCCTCACATGAAGCTGGTTCTCCGTTCTTGAATTGGACGTCTCTTTGACTGGATGGTGAAAACATTCAATCACTGCCAGGTTAGGAAACATGTTAGCATGCTCCTTCCACCACCATCAAACCTCCAAAGGATCCCAACTCCATGTAGGCTGCCACCTCATCCTCGGGCTGCAAAGTGTCACAGCTGGAGTCCTCCACGTCGGTGACCAATGTGACCATGGGGTCAAAGGTTACACTGGTGTCACTGACTTTCAAAATAAAAGGAGCTGCAGCTTGATAACAGTGAATTAGATGTTAAGATGTTACACATATACTGCACAGATTTTACTGCAATTTAGTCTGAAAAATAAAGAACATATTTACTGTGTGTTCTCACCTGCTGCTCGCGTGTAGTTCATTTTTACCCGTGCATTTATAAATATATATATTTTAATCTGTCACACAGCTGTTTGCAGGTTATCCAACGAGTCATTATCTGACTCGTCCTCAGCGTTCTGAATTATTATTATTATTATTATTATTATCATTATTGTTTTTACATAACGACATGATTCTGTTTTACCTTTGCAATGCAGCAGAGCACAGTAACAGTCCTGCAACAGCAGCCATTGCTCTGTAACAGCCATTTCACATTTCCCCTCTGGGCAGGCAGCTATAAAGGCAGCCGCACACTCTGGTCACAGTCATTTAGTCGTGTAGTTCAAGCTTCATGTTTTGTTATTGTGCTGCTGCACTCAGGCATCACCAGAATATACTCACGCTGCTATTGTTTCAAATGACAATGAAGTGGAAATCATTCCTCATTGTTTCACAGCTGATTGAGAGATGGGTAAAGAAAGGCCATTCAGTGCACCAGAGTAAACAGGTGGATGTATGGATGAGGGAGAGTCTGCAGAGTTTGTACCGTCAGTAAATCAGTGAGTGTGTTCATGCAGTTTCTGGAGCCTGGTATCACATTAGTCAGTCACTGCTCTGTACCAGTTGGAGAGAATAGAAAACTGGACTTTATTCTCTCTCATGGGCCTGACTTTTTATCAAGCCACCACAATTGGGTTAAAATAAATGACCATTCCCTTCAATTTTGTCGCAATTACGCCTCCTCAAATGTCCAGAATGAGTCCGTGTGTGTGCAGCTCTGTGAGCTGGCTAATGCAACCCTTTGTAGGTCAATGGCTTCCAGAGATACTGACACATTGATGCAGTGGGGGGGCCATTTAAAGCCTCGTGTCATTTGGGGCTGTCATTAGTTTAAGATCTACCGAAGGCTCTCACAGACTCCAGTCAGATATATCTTATTTTCCATTTCCCCTTCTCCTTTTCCTCTTTTAAAGGAAACATCCACTTTCATACTGACTGTCAGCACCAAGATTAGATGTGTCAGATTTAGGGGCATTCAGGCTGCTGTCAGCTCTAGAGTGGTCTCCTCTGGTCTGAATCAGGGACTTGTGTTGTTCCAAAGTTGTATAATTGCCTAGAGTTGGTTGGTGTTCTCACGGCAGCATTTACAAGAGGACCAGATCAAATGCCTTGTGTGAGAAAGCTGCTCTTGATTGGTCAGAATTTCCATGTGGGAAAAATCCAGGAAGTAAAGCAAACGTTGAAGAAGAGTACACTTGCAAGATAAATGTGACACTTTCTAATGTCACAATGGAGGGACAACTACGCAGGTTGATTTTAGCGCTGCTCATCGTGGACTATATTGCTGTCATTGTTCATTTTAGTCAAAGCATACAGTTTGAAAACGAGGCAAACGCGGCTCCAACTAGAAAACAATGTTTTGATGCATTGGATGTGCTGAATGTGCATATTAAGGCAGTACAGGAGGAGGTGCACATTAATAATCCTCCAGGACTGTAACATGCTCATGTTTAACCCAAACAATGTGTCATGTGACTGCAGTTGCTTCACATCCAGGTTGGAACACCTTCTCACCACAAACCAACCGCACCAGAGTTCCTTTGGAACCGGACTGAGACCACCTCTTCAAGAAGGTCTCAGTCTGGTTGTTTTGCTGTGTTCACACCTGCACAAACGAACCGCACTGAGGGGGCAAACACACCTGAGTTTGACTGAACTGAACCAAACAGAGCAGGTGTGAGAGCAGCCTCAGTGGTTTCTAATGGTGGTCCACAGATTACACCCAGCTGAAACTTCTCCTGGTCAGAATTCCTTCAGTGTTCATTGTTCAGCAGGTTGTTACCAGGAGCTGAATTATCCACAGAGGTCTCTTCCTCTCCAAAACAAACAGACCAGCTGATTTAAAAACACTGAATGAAGCAGTTTCATGTAACAAATCATTGTGTGATGGTGAATGAAAGGCTTTAGGCCCCAGTCACACAGAAAGCATTTTGCAGGTAGTAAAACACAAGGTGCACCACACTGCCTTTTTTTTTTAATTAATTGAATACCACTAGTTAAAAAACGCTTGCTGTGCCTTTTTATTGTTGTCAGGCAACCACCCCATCAACTTCTTATTCTAACCTTCCTGTGTGATCAATCTGCAGTTTGTGTATCCTGCAGTAATCAGTGTGTAGCTGCTGCCATGTTGAGGCAGAGGGTGCTGTCTGTAGCTCTGATTGAGGGTGAGAGGCTGTCAGCAGATAAACAGAGATCTGTGTGGGTACATGAGACCCTAAAAAAGAGGCTGGATCATGGGGAGTACCACCAGTTGGTCCAGGAGCTTCTCCTCCATCATGGACGTTTACAGTACTGCACTTATCTGCTGTTTTCTATTCAGATGGTGCTAACTGTGCTTTGTAAAGTCGTATAGCTCTGGGTATCCAGCAACCACTACCACCAGTTTCTCCTCCATTGTTTACCAACTGTAAACTTGTTGTCGTGACCACCACAGAAGCCCCGCCTCTCACATCATCCAATTGGACAATGGAGAGAAAGAGATGTGGGGTGCTTTTCCCTCTGAGATGAAGTTCTTTCAACTCGAGGAGTTCAGAGTGGTCTGGCAAAAATGCCAGGTGCCGCGAGTGCAGAAACACGAGGCGCATGGCAAAAACAGCGAGCAAAAAGCTTCGTTCTCTTACTCTGCCTCTGATTGGTGTTAGTGTATTGCAGTGTAGCCAATCAGAGGCAGAGTAGGGCCAGTCTTGCAAAGAAAATCAAAGCAGCAACCAGATTTGAATGTGATGTCATACAGGAAGTGTTTCTCTCGTCTACATGCCTCGGTGTGGTACTGGCGTCGGTCACATCACTTTTCCTCAGTTTTATTATCCTGACTTTGATCCAGACCTCTGCCAAAAAACAGTCGGCTGCACTTCAGAGCTTTTCCTGGAAAACATAGTGTGGAACTTTTGAGGACATTACTGCACGACTCAGTCAATGAATCAACTTCACTACTGAAAGCTGTTTGACTCAGACAGTAGTGACGTCACCACCATGCGACTGAGAAATGGAGTTAGGTTATGGTGCATTCGTTTTGTACTCGGAGGTCGGAAATTCCCAGTTCCCAGTCAGAAGTTTAAACTCGAACGCACCCTGAGATCAGATTTCCAACTCAGAAACTCGGAGCAACCGCATCAGCCCCGACTTACGAATTCAAGATGGCTGCCGGTCACATACACAGTGAGTGAACACTCTGCTAAAGTACTGTTTATAGCAATTTTATCTTATTTGTTTCACATCAGGTCAGCCTCATCTGCGGCGTTCATCAGTTGGAGTGCATGATGGTTTTGAAGCTGTCTATACTCCGAAAGTGCAAGGGCAACAAAGGCTTTCTTGCGGGCGTCCATGTTTTTTTTCCGACTTGTCCACCGTTGTCAACTAGGGGTCCGCCCCAAGTCTCTTAAATTACTGCTAGTTATCTTACCTAGCTGACTTTGCTAGCTGTTTAGCATTGTCGGTTTAAGAGACATGAGACATCCTTTCCACTGAAGGGTCACGTGAAACAACGTCCATTCCTTGCTGCTAGCTCCTCGCTGCACAAATAAGAGACTTGGGACAGCCTAGAAGATGACAGACCTCGAACGACTTCCGGTTCAAGCGAGGAGCTAGCAGTAGCACTATAAAAATAAGAGACTTGGGACGGACCCTAGAATGCAAAAACTGTTGTCAGCTCGGAGGTGACGTCTTTCCCACTTCTGACTTCCGACCTCCGAGTACAAAACCAACGCAGCATTCGTAACATGGCTACTCGTAACGTTGCTGCTGCCCGACACTGCTCACATGGTTCTTTAAAGTTTCGGTTGCGAGCTGCAGGTCAGAGGCTGTGAAGTGACCAGTGCTGTTGATTCTCTGGTCAGGAACATATCACATCATCATGAAACATGGACAGCAGTGTGGACTCTTCCTTTTTGTTTTTCATGCTCCCTTCCAGCCTCCTCCTTTAAATGTGTTCTCCTCTGTGTTTGTGTTTCAGGTAGAGGGATGGCGCTGTCCTTTCTTTTCTTCTTCTCTGCTGTGCTGCCCTCGTTCAGAGCATCTGCCTACAACACATCTGCCGGTAATAACTGACTGCATGTCTCACACACACGAGTGTTTGTCTCTGACACAGTGGGCTTCATTCACAAGCGCTGCGGACTAGGGTTTCAATGGCATGACATTTTTCCGGTACGATAACCATCTCAGAAAATATAATGGTTTTATTATCAGTCATAATGATCCTTAAAGGAATGAAAACAGAAGGATTATTGTTGGTTTAACAAATGTTTTATTACTATAATTAAATCTTAATTTCATGTAAAAAGTTTCCACTTTGAAAATAACGAAAGTGAAGAATTGATGTTGTAGATAATGAACATGGTATGATAACCGTCACCTTTTATATGTCTGTACGCTTTGAAACTGGTGTATTGCTGCAACCCCTCTGCGTACACACAAATATTCAATTCAGTTTTATTTTATTTATAAAGCCCAATATCACAAATCACAATTTGCCTCACAGGGCTTTACAGCATACGACATCCTCTGTCCTTATGACCCTCACAGCTGATCAGGAAAAACTCCCCAAAAAACCCTTTAACAGGGAAAAAATGGTAGAAACCTCAGGAAGAGCAACTGAGGAGGGATCCAGTAATGCAAAATAATATGTGCTTAAACCACACGTACAAAAGTTTTACGCACAAATTCAGGATTCTGAATTTTGTCGTATTCTGAGAACAAATTTAAAGCTGCTTCAGATCATGCGTACGAACAAATGATGAAGGTCTGACTCTCTCAGAAAATGTCATTGAAATCCGGTGCTTGGGCAGTGAAACCAACAAAACAATGCGTCCTTTAACGTCGGCATGATACGCAGCACCCAGCGGAGTCAGGGGGAAACATGGCGGGACAAGGACGAAAGTTGAAGCAGTGAAAGTCTGATGAGGCAGGAGGGGTGGATGGGTCAAATAAACATGGACTTTCACCTAAGAACACCGTGTTCACGTCCTGAAAGATTCCAAAGCCAAACCCTGTTCTTTATTCCTAAACCCAACCATGTGTGTTTTGTTGCTGAAGGAAAAAAAAGTCAATCCGTGGTGTTGTACTGACATAGTGCTTTTATTTTGAAAGAGACTGTATCAAACTGTACATTTCCTGTGAAAACAGAAGTGTATTTTGAAAACAGACAATGCATGTAACAGGCTGAAGTTGACACGGCGTCCCAGAACGTCAACAACCAACACACCCAGGGTACCTTGGACGTCATATGTGGACGTGGAAAGTCCATGACCAAACGTGGACATGTGACGAGGTCGCAGTGAGGATGATGATGCTGCAGCAGCAACGCTGTCTGTGTGAACACTGCACACGTGGGCGTTCTAGTCTAGACAGGAAGATTTTGTAAAATGACGTCATGTGGAGGAGAAAAATATCCAAAAACATCTGGAAACATATTATATATATGTGTGTATGTGTGTATATATATATATATATATATATATATATATATATATATATATATATATATATATACAGTACAGGCCAAAAGTTTGGACACACCTTCTCATTCAATGCGTTTTCTTTATTTTCATGACTATTTACATTGTAGATTCTCACTGAAGGCATCAAAACTATGAATGAACACATGTGGAGTTATGTACTTAACAAAAGAAGGTGAAATAACTGAAAACATGTTTTATATTCTAGTTTCTTCAAAATAGCCACCCTTTGCTCTGATTACTGCTTTGCACACTCTTGGCATTCTCTCCATGAGCTTCAAGAGGTAGTCACCTGAAATGGTTTTCCAACAGTCTTGAAGGAGTTCCCAGAGGTGTTTAGCACTTGTTGGCCCCTTTGCCTTCACTCTGCGGTCCAGCTCACCCCAAACCATCTCGATTGGGTTCAGATCCGGTGACTGTGGAGGCCAGGTCATCTGCCGCAGCACTCCATCACTCTCCTTCTTGGTCAAATAGCCCTTACACAGCCTGGAGGTGTGTTTGGGGTCATTGTCCTGTTGAAAAATAAATGATTGTCCAACTAAACGCAAACCGGATGGGATGGCATGTCGCTGCAGGATGCTGTGGTAGCCATGCTGGTTCAGTGTGCCTTCAATTTTGAATAAATCCCCAACAGTGTCACCAGCAAAACACCCCACACCATCACACCTCCTCCTCCATGCTTCACAGTGGGAACCAGGCATGTGGTATCCATCCGTTCACCTTTTCTGCGTCTCACAAAGACACGGTTGGAACCAAAGATCTCAAATTTGGACTCATCAGACCAAAGCACAGATTTCCACTGGTCTAATGTCCATTCCTTGTGTTTCTTGGCCCAAACAAATCTCTTCTGCTTGTTGCCTCTCCTTAGCAGTGGTTTCCTAGCAGCTATTTGACCATGAAGGCCTGATTCGCAGTCTCCTCTTAACAGTTGTTCTAGAGATGGGTCTGCTGCTAGAACTCTGTGTGGCATTCATCTGGTCTCTGATCTGAGCTGCTGTTAACTTGCGATTTCTGAGGCTGGTGACTCGGATGAACTTATCCTCAGAAGCAGAGGTGACTCTTGGTCTTCCTTTCCTGGCTCGGTCCTCATGTGTGCCAGTTTCGTTGTAGCGCTTGATGGTTTTTGCGACTCCACTTGGGGACACATTTAAAGTTTTTGCAATTTTCCGGACTGACTGACCTTCATTTCTTAAAGTAATGATGGCCACTGGTTTTTCTTTAGTTAGCTGATTGGTTCTTGCCATAATATGAATTTTAACAGTTGTCCAATAGGGCTGTCGGCTGTGTATTAACCTGACTTCTGCACAACACAACTGATGGTCCCAACCCCATTGATAAAGCAAGAAATTCCACTAATTAACCCTGATAAGGCACACCTGTGAAGTGGAAACCATTTCAGGTGACTACCTCTTGAAGCTCATGGAGAGAATGCCAAGAGTGTGCAAAGCAGTAATCAGAGCAAAGGGTGGCTATTTTGAAGAAACTAGAATATAAAACATGTTTTCAGTTATTTCACCTTTTTTTGTTAAGTACATAACTCCACATGTGTTCATTCATAGTTTTGATGCCTTCAGTGAGAATCTACAATGTAAATAGTCAAGAAAATAAAGAAAACGCATTGAATGAGAAGGTGTGTCCAAACTTTTGGCCTGTACTGTATATGTATATATATATATGTGTGTGTGTATATGTATATGTATATGTGTATATATATATGTACAGTTACAGACAGGATGTCGGAGCTGTCCACTTGTGATCACGTCACCCAGAGCACACGCTGATACCAGGTGTAAACAGGCTCTGGATCCTGGCCCTGCCTCTGTGTGTGCTGAGCTCCACAGTCATGTCTCTGTCCCTTTTCGCTCTGTCCTATCAGTCAGCCTCTGAGCATGAAATTGCTGCCACAGCTCGTATTGGACAAGCACCATTTCCCAGCTCTAACAGCCCAGCTTGGCAGGCAGGCGGGCCTCGCCCCACATTTAAAAACCAATCTGGAACCGATAGTCGCTGAAAGCACTAATGAATATTTGCTGTAAACTCGTAGTGCTTATTATGGTGCTTTTATATCCCAGCCCATGCTCTGACACTAATGCTCAGAGGCAGATGTCAGATCTCTGTAATACAGACATAAACCTGCCGTCAGATTAGTGAGCTGTCATTTCCTCTTTCTGCTGAGCGGTGGTGGCGGGGGTGGGGGTGGGGGTGCAGGGGCGGGTGGGGGTGTTTGCTATGGGAGTCACGTCTAGTGGTCTTTCCTGGCCTCCAGTGAGAAACACGGTGCCTGTTTAGTAATTAGGGTTTTACACAGTGCGGGAACCTGCGGAGAAAGGCAGGCTCCAGATGTATTATCCTCGGGGAGGGCGAGGCAGGAAGAGACGGAGAGACGGAGGATAATCAGATGTACAGAAACAGTGAAACGGAGCTTTGCAGTGAACTGGCAGGAAATAAGGAACGGCAGCACACAGAGGAGGCTCCGTCGAGCCGGCTTCTTCCCAGGACTGATTGATTTCATGTGCTTTAATGGATTACTGGTGACCATGGTGTGAAGTAAGGTGGTGGGTGGCGTGTATCGAGGTCACTTCCCATCTACATCAAAGCGAGGCTGACATCTTCATCAAAGAGTCTGTTACTGCTCTTCTGGCGTATTCTCCTTTTCTGCCCGTCTCTCCCACACCAGCCTGTTTTTATTGAAAGGCTGGTCAGTGCTCGGAGGCTGATCCCTTCCAGCTGCTGCAGCAGGGCAGCTCCACGCCGCCTGTATCGGTGTGTGAGTGTAGTCTGTCAACATGGACGTTTTCAGGGAGTCGTATTAGAGCTGATATGGTTAGTAACTCCATCAGGTAGTTGATCAACAGAACATTTATCTGCAACGTTACTTTATAAATAATTATTTTTAAAAAACATTTCACTCCACGTCCCCAGAGCCCGTCTGCCGTACGATACGATACGTCAGCTCTGCCCGTCGCCCGGCACACAATGCATCGGACCCTGATTCCTGTCCCTGCAGGCGGTGGGCTCACAGGGTGACAGCTCCATATTGTTTTATCCGGTTGAGCCTGACTGGGCCCCTAAGGCCCAAGGCCCCACCACCAGACACTTGCTGGCAGTGTCCCCACACCAGGCGAGGTGCTCAAGGTCCAAAAATCCATTTCATCAAGGTCCTCTTGAATCGCTCCTAGTCTGGCCCCTCCCCTGGGACCACTTTGCCTTGGGAGACCCTACCAGGGGCTGTTAGCCCCGGACAACACAGCTCCCAAGGTGGCGATTCTCAAAGGAGAGAATATTTGTACTTTATATCACTTCCTTACCCTGTGTTACTTTATTTTGTGCATCCACCGGGGAACCAAGAAACCAAAAACTGAGAAAGTTCTGGATGAGTAAGGCTGAGCTGAGTACTGTCAAATAAAGCTGTCCTCTCATGTTGGCATCATTAACAGCTGCTCGCTGTCATTGTTTAAGGGTGCCGGCAGCGTCGGAGGAAATGCACGACAAGGACAAAAGATAGGCAGCCATGTCAGAGTAGAGCGGGCTGGAGGGGTGGATGGGTTCAACAAACACAGACTTTCACCCAGGAGGCTGGTGTTCGCCTCCCAAAAGATTCCAAAGCCAAAACCTGTTCTTTTCTCCTAAACCCCACCACGTGTTTGTTGTTGAAGGAAAAAAAAATGTACTGACGTAGTGCTTTTATTTTGAAAAGAAAGACTGTATCAAACTGTACATTTCCTGTGAAAACAGAAGTGTATTTTGAAAACAGACAATGCATGTAACAGGCTGAAGTTGACACGGCGTCCCAGAACGTCAACAACCAACACACCCAGGGTACCTTGGACGCCATATGTGGACGTGGAAAGTCCATGACCAAACGTGGACATGTGACGAGGTCACAGTGAGGATGGGTTGCGAAACTATACTAACAACCACGCACCCATTTACAAACTCTTACACAACTCGTGCAGGCTCATTTATCAATCAGAGTCAATCAATCAATCAATCAGTTTTATTTATAAAGCCCAATATCACAAGTCACAATTTGCCTCACAGGGCAAATTGTGATTTTATCCAGTCATTTGGTCAGAACTTCCCAAACGGACGAACCTTTCTAAAGAGGAACTGAACGTGAAACTTAATTTGTGCTTTCTTCAAAGCCAGACTCACGGGAGCTGCTGGTCAGTCGCTGCCTTGATCAGTTAGTTCTTGTTATTGTGCGACTTTGATGTTAAAAAAAAAAAAAAAAGCTTTAGTTTGGATTCACCTGAGTCACACAACATGAACAAACTAACTGACTCTGGCAGCAGTAGACCAGAGGCTGTACTGAGAAGCCAGATTGGGGGTTAGCGAAGTAAATAAAGGGTTAACTCTGGATTGCAGATTATTTTCAGAGAGTTACAATATGTGCCTGTAATATTTCACAATAAATTACATTATTTACATCTTAAAGGCTGCAACTGTGATATTATTATTATTTTATTGTGAAATTCATACATATAAATAAAGTAATTTTACAGAAGGATGCAGCAAAATCACAGTTATCAAATCTACATAAACTGAAGTTACAGTTAAACACAGTAATTTACAGGAATGTATTGTTATATCACAGTAATGTAATGTACATAAACTGAGGTTACAGTTAAATATAATGATTTTACAGGAGCATGCTGCTGAATCACAGTAATATGCAGGTATAACTACTGTGAGATCACAGTATACAGCTGTCAGTTCATAGTAATTTACTGTAAATGTACGGCCAGCAGTTTACTGGATATTATTTCTGGAAAATTACAATATTGAAGTATAATATATCACAATTAATTACATTATTATCACCTCACAGGCTTCTACTGTGATATTTAACTGTTTTTAGAATTGTATTGTGAAATTCACGCGGTTAAATATGGTAATTTTACAGAAGTATACTGTTAAATCACAATAATGTAATATACATAAACTTTACAGGAACGTACTGTTACATCACAGTAATGTACCGTTCTTTGACTGTGAGGTTACAGGTAAACACAGTAACTTTATGGAGCCATAATCAGTCGTTTAACAACAATTTACTGTAAAAAATTATACAGTAATTTACTGTAAATGTGCGGCTAGATATTTTCCAGTTTGGGTTTTCAGTAGTACGAAGCTGCTTTTCTTGTTCCCAGGATAAATCACCATGGTAACTTTAACTCAATCTGGAAATCCATCGGTTAAAAAAAAAAAGAAAAGAAAAAATTTTTTTTCTTCCTTTACCGCTGGAGGCACAGCCCGGAGTTTTTCGACTAACGGAAGTGCAGGGGCCTCGGCAATCGATCACGCCCTTCACTTCCGGCGGTGCCCCCAGGGAATCGCCGTGTTTTTTTACAGATACTTCGGGTAGAAAACCAGCAGAGTTTAGCTATATGTCACATTTTTCACGTCACTATATCACCGTGTAGACTAATCTGATGTTTGTTAAGTCTATAAACACAATGATTGAACAAACGTTACTATTTCTGTCTGCACGTTTTGTAAATAACAATAATAACATCGTAGATTAGCTGGGCTAACCGTTAGCTGTTAATGTTAGCTGTTAGCGGTGTCTATAATAACCACAGACTGTATAAAATAAGGTAGTAACTCATTAAACGGTCCGTGAATAAAATATCTTTTCCAGCGGATATCTTAGTTACAACATGATTGAGCTAGCAAAGCAGTTTTGTGTTGCTATGTGTGGTATTTATTCAGTTTTGGGAAATCACGATGTCTAGAAAGCATCAGTGGCTGCAGCTGACAGGGACAGTTAGCAAAGCTAACATCAGGACGTCATCTGTTAAAAGCCTCCCGTTGTCAGATACGACATGAAACTACTCCAGTTAGCTCAGTCATGTTGTAACTAAGACATCCGCTGGAAAAAATATTTTTTTCACGTCCACGAGACGGCGTTTCTGTAGGTACACATTTCCTGGGGACACCTGCACGTCTCGGCCACGCCCCCCTTCATTGTGATTGGCTAAAGCGCAGCATCGTTCAAACTCAAAGCCCCGCCCTCCCCCCTCTCTAGTCGTCTTTCACACAGGGCTGCCGACAGATTCTACTATGTAGATGCAGAATCTGTCTTGAGAGATTAACTTTAATTTAACAGCTAACCTGCTGCAGAGGAGGCTAACTTCAGGGTATCAGATTACAACCTGTCAACACCCCGACCTCTGACCAATCAGATCACTGGAATCACAGGTCAGAGAGATTGTTTAGATTGTTGAAATTAATAAAGATGATGCAGCTGCAGTTAAAGTGTACAAACTTTAATTCATCCTGCAGTGATGATTGTATTCTCTGTCTCGTCAGTACAGCTCAGAATAACGAGACACCTGCGTGATGACAATCAGATAAAGAGATAATGCACACTGTTAATTGGCTGCTGTGATTATAGATGCAACATTTTGGTCAGATAAACCTTTTATTACTTTTTTCACACTTCACATAAACAGTCTGGCTTTAAGTGTTTTTATGTGACATATTCAAAGTAGTTCCTTCATCATTCAACTACAGCAAAACACATATTTAATGATACCTACACCTGCTTTGAGGCTTGGCTTACTTTTAATATGTGGACATTATTTCTGGTCCTCTCTGCTGTAAGATTACAGGCTGTGGTTTACATTTCAGTCCGACGAATATGACTCATGATGAAAATATAAAAAGCACAAAACACTGCAGCTCCTGTGTTGTCCCGTGAGTCCAGCTTGAAGGAGAGCATGGAATAAGTTTCACTTTCCATTCAGTTCCTGGTCAGAAAGGAGAGTTTGTGAAGTACTGAATATACAACTGGTTAAATTGGACTTGGATCAGATACACTCAGTGGCCACTTTATTAGGTACACCCTGCTGGTACCAGGTTGGACCCCCTTTTTAATTCTTGGGGGTTTTGGTCCATATTGACATGATGACATCACACAGTTGATCCATGATGAGAATCTCCCGTTCCAGCACATCCCAAAGGTGCTCTATTGGACTGAGATCTGGTGACTGTGGAGGCCATTGGAGTACAGTGAACTCATTGTCATGTTTGAGATGATGTGAGCTTTGTGACATGGTGCGTTATCCTGCTGGAAGTAGCCATCAGAAGATGGGTACACTGTGGTCATAAAGGGATGGACACGCTCAGCAACAATACTCAGGTAGGCTGTGGTGTTTAAACCATGCTCAGTTGGTACTAAGAAAATCTCCCCCACACCATTACACCACCAGCAGCAGCAGCAGCAGCCTGAAGCGTTGATACAAGGCAGGATGGATCCATGCTTCCATCTGAATGTGGTTTTTCCAATCTTCTATTGTCCAGTTTTGGTGAGAAAACCCGTGTGAATTGTAGCCTCAGTTTCCTGTTGTTAGCTGACAGGAGTGGCACCTGGTGTGGTCTTCTGCTGCTGTAGCCCATCTGCTTCAAGGTTGGACAAGGTGTTGTTGCTTCAGAGATGCTCTTCTGCACACCTTGGTTGGAACCAGTGCTTATTTGACTTCCTGTTGCCTTTCTATCATCTTGAACCAGTCTGGCCATTCTCCTCTGACCTCTGGCATCAACAAGGCATTTTGGCTCACTGGATATTTTCTCTTTTTGGGACCATCCTCTGTAAACCCTAGAGATGGTTGTGCTGAAAATCCCAGGAAATACTCAGACCAGCCCGTCTGGCACCAACAACCATGCCACGTTCAAAGTCACTTCAATCACCTTTCTTCATCGGGCTGATTAGATATTTGGTCTACAGAGGCAGCAGCCGAGGCTTTGAAGAGAGTGATGTCACAGATTCATTTTCTGACGTTAACATACAGCGTACACTTAAACTGACACTGATTTCTTGAGGTGGCTGCAACACATTGTGTTGCTGACCCGTACTCAGCAGCAGATTGTTGAGCTTCCATGTCAAACTCTGCTGACTGTACGCTGCACTGCAGGTGACACACTGTCTATAGATCAGCACCTCATACAGCCTCACTTCTATAAACCTGAACGTTCCCTTTAATATGTTGCATATGAATGTAATAACTAGAACAGAGAGTTGAACTGAGGTCAGCAAGTCACCAAAGTCATTAGAGCCATGAATAATTAGCTGCCAGACAGAAACAAACTGAAGATTTTGCTCTGAGTTTATCATAAGAAGCGAGCGAACAGCTTCTCTGGGTTTTTTTTGTTAAGTCCTGCATTAGCAGCAAATTTAAACAGCCAGGAGCGCAGGGAGAGTTTCTGCCTGTGGCCGTCACTAATCACTGAATATCCTCGGATATAAAACCGCTTTGAAAAACACAAAGCGTGTAAAAATACAGTTCTTTGAGGCAGAAATAATTGGGATGGCAGAATTTAATTTCTGTCCCTTTGTCACCTTCTAAATCTCTTATTTTTTTCCTCTAGCTTAAACCTTTAAGAACATCAGTCTCAGTCTCAACATGCAAATCTGTCTCGTCCCCGCCAGTCAGACCCCAGCTGGCCCCATTAACTGTGTCACCATCGCACTCACAGCACCATTTCTTCATGTGAACCCACTGCTCAGTTGACAAATAAGCTCCGCCGGCAGCGACGAGCACAAAGCTCGTATGGATGCTGTCTCACCGGAGAAAAATTACTGATGTGAGTAACGAGTGAGGCTTCTGCTGAGAACCAGGCTGCTGGTGCTTCAGCGCGTGATGAAAACAGTGCAGAGGGCTCCATCTAGTGGTCGGGTCAGGAAACAGTCAGAAAGGCCTCGTGTGAATCAAAGAGTGTCTGATGTTCTCTCTGAAACCTGCAGGATGTTTCTGCTGTTCAACCAGACTCTGCTACCAAGAGTTTATTTGCACTTGGACACTTGACGCTTTTTGTCTTTATACCTGGACCGGACACTTTTAATTTGTTTTTAGGGACTGTCTTTATTTTACAGACTGGTCTGCTTTATACCTCAATGAAGACGTAGATTTCAGGAAAATCAGAAAACAACCAATCATGCAGCTCACAACTGAGAGTGAGTCAGCGGAGATACGATTCTTAAATGTGGTTTAAAAACTCTTTTGTGTGTGTGTGTGTGTGTGTGTGAGGACGCAGCATCAGTGCTGAAGCAGAGCTGTCCGTCTCACAGCTGACGAACAGCCAGCAGATTGAGGCAGACAGGAGCTGGAGGGACAGCTGGGTCTTTTCCTGCTTTGTCTCACGGTGTGTCTCTTCCAGGTTGTGCCATCATTCGTCCTCCCAGAGATGGAGGGATACGGTACAGAGGTCTGACACAAGAGCAGGTAGGAACGGCTGCTGCCTCACTGTCATCAGAGCTGCACAGACACCAATACACAATCATGAGGCTGGTGTTCAGAGTGCAGGTTAATGTTATGTCCCATATATATATGTGTGTGTGTGTGTGTGTGTGTGTGTACAGCTCTCACCCAGACAGCACTGTGGACAAACACTTTCTGATTCAGTGGCATCATGTGGTGAGGACTACAGAGTGCAGCCAGATGAAGAATTTAGCAGGAGTTACAGTCATGCGGCAGAGTTTATGAGTAATGGTCCTATCTAGAGTCGGTGTTTGGTTTGTCTGTTCTGGGCTACTGTAGAAACATGGCAGTGCAACATGGCGATATCCAAGACCTGCTCCCTTTATAGATCTAAACGGCTCAATCTAAAGTAACAAAAACACAATGATTATACACTTAAGAAAAAGTACTTATATCCATCTATTGATGGACTGACTCTGATTCTTTGTGTGTGTGTGTGTGTGTGTGTGTGTGTGTGTGTGTGTAGATCCGCAGTGTGCAGGTGCTCCCCGTAGACTACGAGATCGAGTACATCTGCAGGGGCAGCAGGGTGATCGTGGGACCAAAGGTCAGGAAGTGTTTGCCCAACGGCACCTGGACCGACCTGAGCCAGCGCAGCAGATGCTGTAAGTTTCACCTCAGCTGACTCTTCACTCTGTCATCCGTCACACATTCATTCATCTCCTACCTGAAACACTGATCCAGATACACACACCCCACCGCTGAGCTGTTAAGCGTCTGCTCTCAGAGGACAAAGTTCTCCAGAGGAGAGATCACATGAGCTCCCTCTGTCCTCGCAGGCCGATGTCAAGTTCAGGTCTTTCTTCAAAAAGACAGGAGTGTGACTGGATTCACGTGGACAGCAACTCTCAACACAACAGCATTTTAAAAAACATTTTAGAAAACATTACAGCATTTTAGAAAACACAGCATTTTAGAAAACACTACAGCATTTTAAAAAACATTTTAGAAAACACTACAACATTTTAAAAAACACTGCAAAATTTCAGAAAACAACTTTTTAGAAATGTTGTAATTTCTGCAGTTACACTGTTTTGAGAAATGGAGTAGTGTTTTCTGAAGTATTTGTAGAAATGTTTTTGTGTTTTCTTAATGTTGTCGTGTTTTCCGGTATGTGTTTTGACCCTCAGGGCCACCGTAGTGACAGGGCGAGGACATGAGGCACACACACACACACACACACACACACACACACACACACACCAAAACAGAAAAACAAAAGCGCTTTAAAGAAGCTCAGGGTCAGAGTGAAAAAAGAAAAGCACTTTATCAAGCACAGAGGGATATTTGTGTGTGTCAAAGGCTCTGTCTCAGGGCCAGTCCATAAACAGGCACAAATCATCGGCAAACTTAGGAGAACAAAACAAATATGCCAATCTTGCAACTACCAGGCCGCGTTGCATATAGCAGACAAGAACATACACGTAACCCACTCATAGTTAACCAAACATCCACTTGGACTCAAAGATGAACTGATCAGAATTTAGTTTTCAAAGGTTAAGTTGCTGTGATCTTGCGTACGCACACAATATCTCAAGAATGCCTCGAGGGAGTATTTTCACATTTGGTATGAATGTCTACTTGGACTCTGATGCTGACCTGATAAGATGTTTGTGGTCAAAGGTCAAAGTCATGGTGACCTTTTGACTGTCTAATTCTCATGAACCCAATAGTTCAAGAGGGCTTCGACAGATTGTCCTCAAATTTGACACAAACGTCCACTCGGACTCAACGATGAACTGATTATTTTTTTTGTGACTTTGTTTTTATTGGTGATTTCAGGTTTTTCCAACAACAATAAAGAAATAAAAATAAAAATTAAAAAAAAAAGAACAAACAGGTTGACTTAGGGTATACATCAGTACAGGAAGGATTTTATATTCTCACAGTCAGTGAGTTACATTCCACAGAATATGAAGTCCACCTTTCCCAGTACTTGTATACTGCTCAGCCTGTAATCTTAAGGAGAAGGTTAGTTTTTCCATACGATGTATATCATCAACAATTGTGGTCCAGTCATCCCTTGACGGCAGCTTTGTTTGCAGCCATTTCCGTGTAATGGCCTTCCTGCTCGCAGCCAAGAGTACTTTATAAAGATAGTTATCCTGGGCCATAAGTCCATCTGGGATTTTACTCAGATACATTGCAATAAAGGAAAACTCTAGTTCTAGTCCGAAAATTGTCTGTATTTCTTCAGCAATCTCTTGCCAATATGGTTGAATAAGGGAGCAGGCCCAGAATACATGATAGTGGTCTGCCATTGACTTTCCACACTGCCCCCAGCATATATCCTGACCCCGGAAACCCTGCTGTTTAAATTTCAGTTTTGGAGTGATAAAAAATCTTATTATGTTCTTCCAGCAGAATTCTCGCCAGGCTCTGGAATTGGTGGTCCTGGCCTGACCTTCCCAAATATCCCTCCAGTCATCCTCAGATATCTCCAGGCCAGACTCCCTCTCCCATTTCTGCTTAACCTGGAAAATGGAATGGCTTTTGGAGTTTTGTAGTCTTTTATAAATTTGTGATATTAAGTGTTTGCTGTCTTTAGCCTTATATGCATCAGTAAATATATTAATCAAATTGGATTCAATATTGTCTAATTGTTTGATTTCTTTATTGAAGTAGTCTCTGACCTGGAAATATCTGAACATATCTTCTCTTCCCAGTCTGTATTTATTTGAGATGTAGGTAAAAGACTCTAAGCCATTCTCACCTGCTATAGTGCAGTACGCTGTTACACCGTTATGTGCCCACTGCCTAAGTCGCATATCTAAACCCGATGGTATAAACTCTAAATCATATGCCACCCACTTCAGAACGATGAACTGATTAGATGATGGTGATTCTTTGCGAGGTCACTGAGACCTCAAACAAAATGTGTTTCATCGTAACTGAAGAAATCATAAGCTAATAACGTCAAAATCTTACGCCGCGTTCTAGATACAGTTATGAATGAATTATATGTTATATCCAAAAGGTCGAAGGTCAGCTTGACTGTGACATCATCGTGTTTTAAGGTCATATCTCAGGAACAGAAGGGGAGACATTTGGTCAGATACTGAGCTGATCGTACAGATCTTCTGTGTGTGAAGCATCCATGTTTTAGAGTTCGTAACCTCTTGCAGCAACATCCATATTTGAAACAGTGTCTTCTGTCACGTGGGTGCGGACAGACGTGGATGTAAACTGTAAGCTGTAACTCGACTGGTTCATACAGCCATGAGGCGGTCATTCTAGTTTGCTGTGCATGTCAAGTCTTTTTCAGCAGGGGGCGCTGCAGTGCACACAATGTCGGCCCTGACAACCTACTTTCTTACTCAGCCGGATGATCGGTGCAGATCTGAACTACATGTACTAACATGCTCTTTCATTTGACAGGAACCTCGATACTCTGCCTGTGTGAAGCAGGTAAGATGTTTGTCCAGTTGAACACAGGTCCTGAGGAAATGCAGCCTGCACTCAATACAGACACGTAGAAACAGTCAAGTCAAAAACACTCCCAAACCTCCCTGAATGGCCTCAAGGTGTCACTGTGTTCCTTTACATTGACTCTGCAGCCTGTTTAAAACGTCCAGCTCTTCATCACGAGGGTCATACATTAAGGTCAACATATCAGCAGAGTCACAGATGACCATCTCAGCCTGACAGCAGGTAGAACGAGCATGTAGTAGTTGTGTTCGTGTAATGCATCCATCATGAGAATAACGTTCATCTTAACATCTCAGTCTCATAAAGTCAGGAAGTGTCTTGGCTGAAAATGAAGATATTAAAAATAAATAATGTGACTTAATTTGGCGGTGACTGTAAAGCAGGTCAATGGTCTGATGTGGAGACATCTTGATTGGTTAACAGTGATGTTGAGGCCATTCTGACACCAGCAGGCATGTGCTGCTTCCTCCTTGATGGTCCGAGGGTTAATATCTCACAGTCCTGCATGGATCCGTTTCTGAAAACCAGCACCCGCCCACACCCATAAAGCTCAGCACCATATCTGACCAGTTACTTGTAATTATGTCAAAGCCACATATTTAATCAACATTTTTTCGGTTATTTTAATAATATTTTTTGGACATTTTTTATGACTTTTTATTAAAATGTTTTCAGATATTTTAATCACAATTCTTTTTATATTTTATAATTTTGTTAGACATTTTATCATCATTTTCTCTGACATTTCATTTATATTTTTTGGGATGTTTAACATTTTTTAAAAAATATTTTAATAATGTTTTTCAGATATTTCGTAGATAGATATTAGATATTTATATTTTTTGCACATTATTTTTTATTTATTTATTTATTTTTTTTAATATATTAGTTGCCATTTCAGCACCATTTTTTCCACCACCATCAAACCTCCAAAGGATCCCAACTCCATGTAGGCTGCCACCTCATCCTCGGGCTGCACAGTGTCATGGCTGGAGTCCTCCACGTCAGTGACCAATGTGACCACGGGGTCAAAGGTTACACTGGTGTCACTGACTTTCAAAATAAAAGGAGCTGCAGCTTGATAATAGAGATTTAGATGTTGGAATATTACACATATACTGCACAGCTTTTTACTTTGGTTTAGTCTGAGAAATAAAAAATATATTTTTGTTCTCACCTGTGTGGAGTTAATTTTTACAACAGAAGTTTATATATATATATGCACTCACAGTTTTTTGCAGCTCACCTGTCGGGCACACGACCAGCTGCTTGTATGAGTCGACTGTGAGGCTGCTGTAATATTTCTGGTCGCTGTCACGCTTCACTGCAGTCCCCTCACTCCTTCATCCTCACTCTGTCACCACCCAAATACAAAAGCAAAGTATTGTACTGATGGAGGTCAGCTGAGCTCTGGCAGCCACTGTCACCATGTCAGAGTAAAGCGTCCTCTGTCTGTGTCTTCCAGTGTTGATGTGTCCCCGGGTGTGGACGTCACTGGAGAACGGCCGGGTGTCCTCGTGGCCCCTGGGGCCCCCGGTGGAGGGGACGTTGCTGCATTACAGCTGTCTGCCCGGCTTCATCCTCATGGGCCGAAACTCTACACAGTGCAACAAGATGGGGAAGTGGGACACGCCCAAACCTGTGTGTCACTGTGAGTCACCGTCACACGGCTCAACACTTCGTTAGCTGCCAAACAACACGTACGATATTTAGTGTCACATGATCACATAGAGACGTGACATCAGGAAATTTCAACATGTCACCCGAGACTGTGAGATCATTTAATGGATCTATAAATATAGTTTGATCATGTTTTTTTAGTTCATGTAGAATAAACATTTGTTACAGACAAGGAAGGAAAAGAAAGAAAAGGAAAGGAAAAGAATGAAAAGGAAAGAAAGGGAAAGAAAAGGAAAAGAATGAAAAGGAAAAGGAAGGAAAGGAAAAGAAAGAAAAGGAAAGGGAAGGAAAGGAAAGGAAAGGGAAGGAAAGGAAAGGAAAGGAAAGGAAAGGAAAGGAAAGGAAAAGAATGAAAAGGAAAGGAAAGGAAAAGAATGAAAAGGAAAGGGAAGGAAAAGAATGAAAAGGAAAGGAAAGGAAAAGAATGAAAAGGAAAGGGAAGGAAAGGAAAGGAAAGGGAAGGAAAGGAAAGGAAAGGAAAGGAAAGGAAAAGAATGAAAAGGAAAGGAAAGGAAAAGAATGAAAAGGAAAGGGAAGGAAAGGAAAGAAAAGGAAAGGAAAAGAAAAGAATGAAAAGGGAAGGAAAGGAAAAGAATGAAAAGGAAAGGGAAGGAAAGGAAAGAAAAGGAAAGGAAAAGAAAAGAATGAAAAGGGAAGGAAAGGAAAGGAAAAGAATGAAAAGGAAAGGAAAGGGAGGGAAAGGAAAGGAAAAGAATGAAAAGGAAAGGAAAGGGAAGGAAAGAAAAGGAAAGGAAAAGAATGAAAAGGAAAGGAAAGGGAGGGAAAGGAAAGGAAAAGAATGAAAAGGAAAGGAAAAGAATGAAAAGGAAAGGAAAAGAATGAAAAGGATTGGAAAGGAAAGGAAAGGAAAAGAATGGAAAGGAAAGGAAAGGAAAGGAAAGGAAAGGAAAGGAAAGGAAAGGAAAGAAGGGTTCACACAGCCTGTAGTTAATGGCCCCATCTTTAATTCAATGGGAGGTCTTGGTTGAACACAGGTGTAGTGAAGGAGGGGGGGGGGGGCATCTGAATCATTCACTCGGCCCACTCTGTCTGTATTGACGCCTCTGTCCTGTCGTCAGTCCAGCTGGTTCAGCATGTCACTGTCTGATGTCACAGACCAACATCATGTTGATCAGGAGCCTCTCTGTGCGTCCACACGTGTGTTTCCATGTCCAACACAGAGTCAGTGTGACTCTTACGTTCGTACACTGTGTTGACACTTTGAAGACGAGCTGTGAAACCAAACTGTGTTCTGTCTCTTCTCTGCTCCCGCAGACGATCGGCACTACAAAGGTAAGAACATCTTCTCCTCTCACTCTTCTTCTTTAATGTCAGTGTGTGTCAGTGACAGCGCCCCCCTCTGTGGACACCTGAGCACGTGGATGTTTCCAGACCGTCTTATATCCAGATAAAACCAAGACAAACTTTTTCATCAGACCGTGTGATGGCAGCAGACAGGTCACAGAGTGCTGACGCTGATCGAGTCAGTTCAATGTTCATGATTTGTTTTGAGCTAAAACAGCCGGTCTGCACTTCACACTCATACGGACCACAGCAGTCATGCTCAACTCATGGCCTGTGGGCCACATGGGGCCCCTGACAGGCTGCTGAGTGGCCCCCCAAACATGTTCTGATTCACAGTGAAAATAAATTAGTTCAGTTTTCAGGTTGTCCGTCCATCTGTACGTACATATGTACACACGCACGTATCATCCCTGTGAACGTGATGTCTCAAGAGTGACGTAAGGGCCAAACAGTCAGTTGGACTCGAGGATGAGCTGATTACATTTTGGTGGTCGTAGGTCAGAGGTCAAGTCTGTTTGACCTCATCTGTCTTTTTCTCCTGAGCGTGATATCTCAAGAACACCTAAAGGAAATGTCTTTTAGTTTGGCACAAACGTCCACTTGGACTGAAGAATATACTGATCAGAATTTTGTGTTTGAAGGTCAAAGGTCAGTGTGATCTCATGAAACATGTTTTTGGCCATCACTCAAGAATTCATCTGTGAATCAAGACAAAACTCCACAGAGAGTCCCACAGGAATGAATGAATGAATGAATGAATGCCTCGTTTCTGCACACATACGTTAGAGGAGACAAGACATAAGTTTTGTGGGACCTGGAGTTTTATAAAAAGGCCACAGTAAATCACAGAGTACCTCTTTATGTTGAAACTGTTTCCTTATTCTCCCTAAAATGTTTTTAATCTTCCGACTGTAACAGAAGGTAAGAGTCAGGGACATGAAATGAAGGAAATGGAAGACACATCGGTCCATCAGTGGCTAAAGACAGACTGGAGAAAAAACCCTCAGCACTGTTGTTGGTGTGATTCTCCAGTGACAGTACTCCACCTCACCTCATGGGGGCGATATTGTGCTGCTCAGAACATGACGGCGCTCTGTCTGTCCTGGAAGCAGAGTGGGCTGTGAACCTCTCAGGTCTGTGTTCAGAGGTCATTAAGGTGCCACTGAGTCTCTGTGATGAAGCGAGCAGTAAACAGCTGCGGTGGATGATGTCATGTTTGGCAGGCGTGTCCTAAAATTAGGACTTCCTTTATCTCACCAGAGGAAACACAGACCGTTTGACTGTGGAGACACAACAAAATTTAATAACCCAGATGACAATAAATCCATCGCTGTAGATCATTATTTATATTTACTGTTTAGATTTTTGGGTTTTTTGTTCTGGTTTATGATCAGTGCCTTAAAGTGACCTTTAAGAAAGTGTTGATGGTACTGTGTGTCAGAGTCGGGTCCATTTTGAAAACCTGCACCCGCCCATACCTGTAAAGCTCAGCACCCGAACCGACCTGTTACCTGTCATTGTGTCTCAGTCAAAGCTGCCCCATGATCAACCCCCCCAGGCTCCAGTCCCTCACATGAAGCTGGTTCTCCGTTCTTGAATTGGACGTCTCTTTGACTGGATGGTGAAAACATTCAATCACTGCCAGGTTAGGAAACATGTTAGCATGCTCCTTCCACCACCATCAAACCTCCAAAGGATCCCAACTCCATGTAGGCTGCCACCTCATCCTCGGGCTGCACAGTGTCACAGCTGGAGTCCTCCACGTCGGTGACCAATGTGACCAATTGTCACTGAAAATCAGCAGGTTGATCAGCATCACCTCTCAAACATCTGGGAGTTCATTTATTGATCTCAAACTGATCAGAAAATGTTAATGCTGTTTGTTTTGCTCCTCCGTCAGTGGGAAGCTGATGATGGACGTATTTATGGCACAGCTACCTTTAGTTACCTTGTATTATATTGCACCCTGTGTCACTCCTGTTTTGGTGCCTTCCATAATTTATTACATTTTCACACAGTAAAATTTGGAATTAAAATATTCCTCTAAATCTTTTTATTCTGCAGCTAAAGTTCATACTGGAGAATATTGTTTAATAAAATGTGCAGCTGAAACTGCTGCCCTGGTGCCAGCAGGTGGCAGTGTGGCACCACCCTCAGGACTGGATCATAACATGAGAAGATGTGTGACAGAAGCAACAGTCAGGGTGTGATGTCTCTCAAACACGTTAAAGTGTCAGATCTGTCGTCATGGCAGAGCGCCGCCGCCACTGATGTCTCAGGATGTGACGGGCTCCGCGTGGACGTCTCTCTGCCTCCATTTTCCCTCAGTGTTGTTTGCAGTGATAAATGACTCCGCCACAATCTGTCAGAGATCTGCAGGTACGCAGGTAGATAATGATTCCAGGGGGAACGGTGAGACAAAGAGATGAAGAGGATGAGGAGGGTGGAGGAAAGGAGGAGGTGGTTGTAGCAGGGTGACGTAAAGACGAGTGAGACTGGGGACTGGGGACAGAGGAGCGAAGGAGAGAACAGGAGATTTATGTCTCTTATTTCTGTGGTGAATGTTTAGAATGAAGCTCTCTGCACTTCCATTACAGTCCAGCTGAGTCCCTCTGTCTCCTCTCTGCTCCCAGGCTGTGGGGACACACTGTCCCTCTGTCTCCTCTCTGCTCCCAGGCTGTGGGGACACACTGTCCCTCTGTCTCCTCTCTGCTCCCAGGCTGTGGGGACACACTGTCCCTCTGTCTCCTCTCTGCTCCCAGGCTGTGGGGACACACTGTCCCTCTGTCTCCTCTCTGCTCCCAGGCTGTGGGGACACACTGTCCCTCTGTCTTTTCCTGATGAAACACCAGCATCTTATTCGTAGACAACAAGGAGAGGGAGGGGCATCATAGGCAACAAAATGGCTGTCCTAAGTACTCAAGGCCAAAATGAAAAAGAAAATTAAATTTAATTTAAAGTTTTATGTCATTAGCATAATTTGAGCAGCACTGTCAGAACAAAACCAGGAGTATTCATTTAGAACACAGTGTCTCTGATGCACAGCCGGCCGTGGACAGAGGAGAGCTTGACAGTAGCCATGAAACGTGGGTTCTGCGGCGCATCACTCAAAGACGAGGTGTACCGCCTCAAAACGCAGCAACCCACGGCTCAGAAGACCACAGGAAACAGGCGAACAGGAACCAGGAAGACAGAAGCAGAGCTCTTGGTCGAGGACAGAGGGGGTCCATGTCATTGGTTCGACATCCCATTAGTCTGACTGTCCGCGGTGCTGAACGGCTCGCGGCGGGCGTATGGTGCGCCGCGACCGGCTTGAGGCGGAGCAGGCTCACAGCTTATGTGTTTGCCACTTTCTTTTTCATTTTAACCCACACCATGATCTTTTCCTGACCCTAACCAAGTGGTTTTTGTGCCTAAACCTAACCAGACCTTAACCACAGGGCATCATGGTGATTTCAGAACGGATTTCGGAACAATGAGTTTAATATGGTCGGAACAATGGGATGTCGAACCAATGGGCTGCTCCCGGACAGAGGGCAGAGTGGTTTACAGGGGAGCAGACGAAACAGGAGAAACAGGGACGGGCAGGGTCGATACCGAGGATGCACAATCTGGCGAGGAGTGTCTGTGAAGCAGGCGTCTTTATATTGACAGTAGGTGATGATCCACAGGTGAGCGGCGTTAGCCTGATGAGATGGGCGTGGTGGGCCACAGGAGTGGGAGATGTGTGGACAGGCAGCAGGCTGGTTTCTAGGTGTGGTGACTGAGCTGAGGAGATGGCAGGTATGGAGGGTGAGTAAGTAAATCTTGATGCACTGAAATGTAGCTACATCTGTCCTGTGTTTGATCAAGAACAACCAGAATATGTTCCTGGTTTTCAGCTCACTGGACACACGTGTATACTGCAGTCAACAAGCTTGCAGTAATTATCCTCAGGTCTTTCAGCTGCTGAAGGTCCCATCGACATGCTTGGTACACAGTGACAGGACTGAGGTCTCTATTCTGCAGATAATGACAAAGCGCCTCAGTGAACACATTCGGCTGGCTTTCCAATAGGTCACAGAGGTCACTGTGTTGATCAGTCCGATGCCGTCAGCTGTTGCTTTCGCTGCTCCTGATGTGGGGTTCAGTTACAGTCTGTCAGAACTCTCTGAAGCACTGCTTCCGTTTTAGTGTTAGTGTTTTAATTAGTTGTTAATCAGTCTGATGTTGGTGCGTCAGTCACATTCTGATTTGGTAAAAAGGCAGCGTCTCAGAGCGGTGACAGCGTCCTGTGGGTGTTGGAACGGTGGCGATGCTGCGTTGTGTCTCTCAGGTCGTTAAATCGGAGGATTCATCAATGATTTAATGTGGAGGCCCAGAGCTGTGACTGCAGCCAGCGGGTAGCAGCATCTTTTAATTAAGACCGCACTCCCAGTATCTCTGTCCCAGTACGCCTCCACCTCATCCCTGCGTCCGGCCCAGCGAGGGAAAGGTCAGCTGAGTGTGTGCCTCCCTCCAAGCACTCTGGACTGCCTCCTTGTTTACTGCCATCACTACACTGGTCACATGATCGCAGCCTCTCAAAAGGCTGTGTCCAGATTTCGGTGCATTTGTTCTCGTAGACAAACAGACAAAACATTTGTGAGAACAGTTTGAACCCCAAATGGCCAAATGCAGCTGTAAATGTAAGTAAATGAAGAAACATTATGTTACTGATCACTTTTAGTCTCAAACCGTCCGTTGTCAGCTTTAATTTAGACCCCTGATTGTTCTCTTTGTCTTTGTTGTTAGATACGTAATGAATCCCATCACAGGCTCCTCTGACTGTCTCAAAGCTCTTAAACGCTCTCTGTCGTCCTTGGATCGGCTCTGTGTGGTCGCACAGCAATCGAGGAGTAAATGTTGATGTGCTGCATTCCAATTCCCTTTTTCATTTGTTAGTAGTGTGAGTATACATAATGCATGTGTCAAAGCTCCCAGCATTCATCCTGTTGCTGCCTCTGTTACCGCTGCCTTTACCAGCTCTCCCTGTCAGCGCAGGTCCAGCCACTCCCTGCTGCCCTGCACTAACCTCTTTGCCATCGTTGCCATCACCTCACCTCTGCCCGCTTCCTCACCTGTTGTCCATTTCCTTAATCAACCCATGGTACATACACCGGCCCGTCTCCACTGATTCCCTGCCGGATTGTCTAGTTTGTATCCACCGTATCTTTCCAGCCTTTGTTTCCTGCCGCCTGACGCATGATTGATGACTGTTCGCCTGCGTCCTGTCCGGTTAAGTTTGACTGGTTACCTGGTTACGACCCTCGCCTGTTTTTGGACCTCTGTTGTGTTTCTGAGCTGTCACAGCACGTGTCACGTCACTTAGCTGTTGACACATATGCTTCATGTATGTTTCAGTATTCATGAGCTCTTATAACCGTGGCTGTCAACAACAATATGAACATGCGTGTCAGCAGTGGGGGATGATGATGCGTACTGGCTGAATGAAGAGGTGGGTCGTTATCAGCGCTGCGGGAAAATACCCCGTAAAGATCAAAACACCATATGCTGTGTCATCCTCGCCGATGAAGACTATTAAATAAATGAGTGTGTGAGAGAACAGGATAACAGCAGAGGGGGAACGATCAGCAGGCTCGGCCTAGCAGCACAGTTAACGTGTCACGGCCTCCTGATTTAAGATGCTGTATGAATTATTTATGTGGCTCTGACAGAGTGCTGATGACAGGAGAGGTCAGAGGTCAGGGCGGGATTCAACAGTACACCAGTACCCACTTTATTAATTTCAGCCCGAGCTTTTCAGCACACTGTCACCCAGCACAATGAAAGTAACCTCCATCTCTTGATTGTAGAGACGCTCCTCTCAGGACTGTGTCCTCCAACACATCTGTTACTGCACCCAATTAGCAGTCGCATCTCATGAAGATGACCTCACCATCCATCTGGCGCGTGTTGCTGGAAAACAGATATGACAATGCTGTGACCTTGACATAGATTTTCAGGTTTGCTTTTCAGCTTCAACCAGGCCTGGTCCTGCACGGCTGAGAACGGGACTCACCTGCTGCTCGCCCACATGGAGTTCATTTTTACCTCTCAATTTATACGTATACATATTTTTACCAACCCATCCTCACTGTGACCTCGTCACATGTCCACATTTGGTCATGGACTTTCCACGTCCACATATGACGTCCAAGGTACCCTGGGTGTGTTGGTTGTTGACGTTCTGGGACGCCGTGTCAACTTCAGCCTGTTACATGCATTGTCTGTTTTCAAAATACACTTCTGTTTTCACAGGAAATGTACAGTTTGATACAGTCTCTTTCAAAATAAAAGCACTACGTCGGTACAGCACTGCATATTGACATTTTTTTCCTTCAACAAACACACGTGGTTAGTTTTAGGAAAAAAGAACAAGGTTTAGAATCTTGCAGGACGTGAACACCGCTCTCTCAGGTAAAAGTTGGTGTTTGTTGCCCGGTGCGGATCATACAGATGCTGAAGGGTGCCATGGTGCGTTAGTAATCGACAGCGAGTGGCACTGACCAAGCGTTAGTATATGAGGAGTTAAACGAACCCTTTTAACTCCACATATAGGTGGTGTAGGCAGGATTTAGAATTGGGATGGCATCTTCTACAGCACATAGCTACCTAGCTATGGTACCCAACCTTCTACAGGACTCTGCACCAGAGGCCCCACGATACAATGATATCATGATCATAAGTCATGATGCAAGTATGAGTATCATGTTAACATACGGGGCCATAAATTGCAATACTTGTTTTGTCAACAGTGGTAACATCTGTTTCATCTAATAAGATCAAGTTTTCAGTTTGTTCATCTTACTTCAGTCATTTTTATTGCAGCATTTTGTCTCTAGTGGACTGAAAAAGCAATTTATTTTATTATTGTAGTTTCCTAACAAAAGTCTACCTTGGATTTGTAATATTTATAATTTATTTATTTTTAAAAATCAATGCTTAGCATCAGGCCATTGGTACCGACGCGGTGCAGGTCTCTGCTGCACACTTCAAGTATATTAAAGTTTTTAAAAGCAATATAATGGGTGTTTGGCAATTAATAAGATCTAAAGTGCAGATCTAAAGCAAAGTATTCATCTAACATCCCTCTGTCCCTGTAAGAGAGTGTTGTCCAGTGTTCGTTATTAAAAAAAGTCTTTTGATTCTTTTGATCTGAGGGCCCTTACAGACTGAAGGAATATGAGGAGGAATGGACACATAATCTGAGGTAGCCAACAACCTGCTTTTATACATCCGAAAAACTTCTATTAAAAAAAAAAAAAAAGAACTGCTTGGCAACCAGAGCAGGCCTCTAATTGAGACAGGTCTTTATTTGTCACAATGTGGAGCCACACCAGGCTGGTGAAAGGGACTGGGTGTTTAACTGGGACTAGACTTTAACTGAAGATTTACAGTAAACAACTTGGACACATTACAGATATCATTTATGATATAAACAAATGTGGACCCAGCACTGACCCCTGTGGGACTCCACATACAACCCTCAACAAGTCAGACTTATTATTGTTTATTTACACACATTGATGTCTATTTTAAAATTAGTCACTGAGCCATTTGTGAGCTACACCACTAATCCCACATCTTTCCAGTTTGCTCATTAATAGTCTGTGGTCAGTCCTAGATATCCGAAGACTCCTACTGTATGTTCTTTATTATCTATTGTTATTTGTTTCATCAGCTCCATCACTGCAGGCATATCTTCAGCAGTATAACATGAGGATAGTATTTTCCTTCAGGCTAATCTACAGGTTGGTACCAATTTTAAAACTTTCTGGCTTTTTTGATCAGATTTCCGTTCTTTTGAAATTGTTCAGCAGCTGTAACTGTTAAACAGAATCCAAAAATGACCATCGCGCACACTGCGGAAGACACTTTCCAAGCAGGAAATAAAATGTCATGTGGCCCCTTAATTATTCAGAGTTTTAATGATGAAACCTCATGAAGTCATTTCACACATTTACTACACAGAGTAAATTTCTCACATCCTCTCTGACAGCCTCATTTCTCACAGTCCCTGTCTCATGAGCACGAGGAGGACAGAGTACCAATGTCCAGGATGACCTCAGCAGCTTGTCAAATGCATGTCTAATATAGCTGTGTCTCGGCCTGTTGTCCCACACTCTGATGCTGTTATTAATGCAGTGATTTATTGGCCTGTCAGATGCCTCTCTCCTCATCTAGCTGAGGCTTGAGAGGGTCGGCACAGGTTAAGTGCTTCGCCTGAGGGCAGGAGAGCTGTGATCCGAGCTGCATTCCAATGTCCAGGACCTGCCTGGCTTCCACCAGGGACGAACAGACTGAGGGTTTACTTTGGTTTGGGGAGGAAGTTACGTGAACCGGTGTTAAACAGGATCAGCAGGGAGAGATATGTGGCAGCAGGTCCAAATGAAGACGCACCAGTACTGTTTTCAGGTGCTTTCAGATTCAACACAAAGCAAATATTTACTTTTCGAGGGGTCAGTTTGACTGCAGCACTACACGTGCAAGCTGTGTTTATTTGC
This sequence comes from Epinephelus fuscoguttatus, assembly GCF_011397635.1. Classification (NCBI taxonomy): domain Eukaryota; kingdom Metazoa; phylum Chordata; class Actinopteri; order Perciformes; family Serranidae; genus Epinephelus; species Epinephelus fuscoguttatus. Next base: position 41,355,582 of record NC_064768.1, on the reverse strand, counting down.
CACAACAACAGATCATATGAGATCTTACAAAAGGTAAAATTTTGTATGAGTTTTTATGAATACGCGCCCCCACCAGTAAGGTTAGAATTAGGACAAAACTCATGGTAGGGCGTCATCATAAGGTATCATGACAAGGTGCAGTTATGTATGTGTGTCACCCTCATGTGACCCAAGCCAGAGTCCTGAGCCAGGTTAAATTCACAGGTACAAGCACGGGTAAAAATGAACTGCTCACTTTTAAAATCAAAATAATATTGTGTTGTGACTTAACTATCATGGTAATACGGTATTGTGGGGTCTCTGGTGATTCCATCCCTACTGATTGGCTAGCTGGCATTCTGAATCCATCCTGTTGGTGTTTCACTTTTCCTTTTTGAATGATGACCACAGACTGCCACCACTTCCTGCTGTGGAGTCATTTCCTCTCACACAGGTGCAGAGCGTACGTACTGTAGTCTTTGCCCTGAGTACAAGTGCAGCTTTCTGGCAGACAGGCGTTGTGGGCTTTGTGTCAGTCAACCTTCTTTGCCACGAGTTCTTTGGTGAGTCTGGGTCTTTAGAGGGTTTTTTAAGGAGGATAGCATTTATTAGCACTTCAAACATTTGCCGATATCTTTGGCCACTTGCAGCCAGCAGAAAGATAGGTAGAACATAATAATTTTTAAATAATAATAATAAATTTAATTTGTAAAGCACTTTTCATTTATAAAAAGGCCGAGTCAAAAGGAAAGTCTTTAAGCCTCTCTTAAAGGCATCCACTGTCTGTGGGGCTCTGAGGTGGCCGGGTAGAGAGCTCCAGAGACGAGGGGCAACAGAACAAAAGGCGTGGTCTCCCATAGTGTGGAGCTTGGTTCTGGGGAGGTGGGGAAGGTATTGGTTTTGGGAGCGCAGATTCCGGGTTGAAGCTTGCTGGGTGAGTAATTCATTGAGATAATCCGGGGCATTTCCATGAATACACTGATGGGTGATGAGAGCAAGTTTGTAGCTGATTCTGGTGGAGATGGGGAGCCAGTGAAGGGTGCAGAGTACGGGTGTGATGTGTTTGTGTTTTCTGACTTTCAGGAGGATCCTAGCGGCACTGTTATGAATAAGTTGTAATTTTTGTAGACTTTTGCCAGGAATTCCAATTAGAAAGGCGTTGCAGTAATTGAGCCTGGAGGAGACACAGGCATGGACTAGCTTCTCTGCATCAGAGAGAGTGAGAGAGGGACGGAGTTTAGCGATGTTCTTAAGGTGAAAAAAGCAGGATTTACACAGATATTTAATGTGATTCTCAAATGTTAGGTGAGGGTCCAGTCTCACGCCAAGGTCGGTAACTGTAGATGAAAGGGGGATGTCCTGGGTTAGGGAGGTGATGGTGGTTAGAGAAGATGACTGGACCTGATGAGGGGTGCCAATAAGTGTGGCTTCGGATTTTGAACAGTTGAGTTGAAGGACGTTACGACTCATCCATGCCTTTATCTCCTCCAGGCAGTTGGTGAGTGTGGACAGAGGTGAAGATGAAGATGGCAGAGCAGTTGAAGAGGTTGGGTCAATCCTGAGATACAGCTGAGTGTCATCGGTGTAGAAGTGGAGTGAAATATTATCACCTTATAAAGTTAATGTGTGTTGAGGATATGAGGTTCTAACTGGAGCCACAAACCACCAAGAGACAACTGTTGCATCCATCCGTCATTTATTGTTGTGCAGAAATGATGATAAATGCTGGTTAGATGCTTGTCATGAGTTTTGGCATGATTATTGATAGATTCTCAAAGACACTTGGCAAACACCATCAAACACTCAGAATGGAAATGTTTGAAGACAAAGAGGAGGAAGCGAGGTCCTGACTCCTACTTATAGACTTAGATGTGGGAGGAACTACCAAGAGTAACTCAAACTGAACCCCCTCCTGACGTCCCCTTGAGGATGTGAGGTGAGTCAACTTGCAGTTTCTGACAACGTGGCAAACACACACCTCATATATCAACGCTTGGCGTACCAAAGCACCCTTCAGTATCTGTTGCGCTGGGCTGCGTCATTCTTAGACCCACAGAGCCACTGATGTTGTATAAAGAGTGAGGACATCCACGTGGGATTGGTGGGCCAAACAAATACTCCCATCCAGGAGACCACTGATTGTGTCCCAATGTGAAACCAAAACTCTACGTTGAGTTATTTTAATTGCACAACATTTTACATCACGTGATGTCACGTTACACTGAACAGACCTATTTGAACCCAAACCATGACCTTTACTCTAAACCTGACCAAGTGCTTCTGTTGCCTTAAAAACAAAGTAAACCTCTGTTTGTTAGATTTATTGTGAAGAGGCACTGATTCTGTAACGAGCTGCTGATAGACGGGGACCTCGAGCGTCAGAGTTTGACACGTAGGGCCACTGACCAAGCGTTAGTATTTGAGTTGGGAGTGAGAACGTGTCGGCCTACAAAGCTCTGATTGGCTGGTTCTTTCTCCATCCAGCAGAAGCAGCCGTCTGTGAGAACAACACCAGACTTGTTTGAATCACAGATATTGACGATGATCCAGAGGTGTGAAGCCAGGCGGGCGTACGGCAGCTTTGTGGGACCGCTCCCTCAGGGTAACGTTCCAGAAACAAAGCCAGGATCTGAAATGTGATGCATTCTTCTTTCTAAATAAGTCTGTCAGCTGAGCACATCACCCACTTCCTCCATTTTGGTTGTTCTACATAGAGGCATTTAAAAGCGACGCTGCGGCAGAGGAATCAGCTTTTCAGTGCAAACACTATAACCATGAGAAATAGAGACGCCAGAAATAGCTGAACAGGTTCAGCTGCGTGCCCACAGACAGCCGGGGAGATTAGAGTGTGTTTTATGGAAGCACTGCAGATCACATTAATGTTATTACATTCAACGGGAATGAGCAGAGAGAAGGATGGAGCAGAGAGACGAGCTGGAAGGGAGGGGATGGAGATGAAAATGGGTGACTGGGCAAACGAGACAGCGGATGGATTGGGAGAGCAGAGCGGTGAAATAGAGCAGAATGAGCAGAGAATAAGTGTGAAAGAAATAAGGGGAACTCAGCGAGATGGAGGTGAAAGGTAAAGTTTGGTAAGTGAGAAGCTGAGATGTTGCCGAGGAGACGGTGGGATATCAGGAGGAAGGAGAAGATGAATCACACGCTGTATCTGGACTGTTCCTAATTAACTGGAGCCCGACTGCAGGGGCCCACAGAGAGGGTGGCCGTCATACAGAGCAGTCAGATGTGGTCAGCCACCGCTGCCCCCACAGCACACAATGAATCGCTTGGATGAGCTCCTGACTATCATTACATTCAACTAGCTGCAGCGCCGGAGCAGTGGAGGCTGAAAACAACAAGTTAAAGGCTCGTCTCTGTGGAGTGTTCGGGGCAAAGGCCAAAGACGAGGGTGACATGGGCTTAATGCAGGATTTTCATGGGCACTTAAAGTGAAAAAGGCCAAAATTAAACAGAAGGTTTTAAAACGAGTTCAGATCAGCTCCGACAGGAAGTGACTACCCAACACAAAGTCAACCACACAGTGTCTTTCTGTAGGTTTGTGCTGACATGAGACCTCATTCACACAGTGAACAGTGTGTACGCACAAATGTGTGCTCAGACTGTGTGTGCGAACGTTTCACACAAAAATCTGAGATTCGTCTTTTTTTTTTTTTTATGCCTCCGCGGCGGCGATAGCCACGGCTGGAGGCGTTATGTTTTCGGGTTGCCTGTCTGTCCGTACATCCCGTCCTTATGAACGCGATATGTCAAGAACGCCTCAAAGGAAATTCTTCAAATTTGGCACGAATGTTCACATTTTAATCATTAAAGGTACTCAGCGTCATATCTCAGGAACAGAACCAGACTGGTCACCTGAGGCTGGATCCAAAATATAGTCAGTCCCCAAAGTGGTCAAAGGTCAAAATCACTGTGACCTCTTTTGTCTTATTCTTGTGAACGTGATATCTTAAGAACACCTGGAGGAAATTTCTTTAAATCTGCCACAAACTTTCACTTTCAATAATGAAGTGATTGATGGTCAAAGGTCAAGTTGCTGTGACCTTGTGTGCATCTCATTCTCGTGAGCACAGTATCTCAAGAATGCCTCGAGGCTTTTTCTTCACATTTGTTTGCTGAAGTACTTTTCGATTTTTTTTGTCAAAGGTCAAAGTCACTGTGACCTTGTTTCCATCTTATTCTCTTGAACAAAATATTTCAAGAGGACCTCGACAGAATCTCCTCAAATTTGACACGAACATCGATATAGTCATATGTTATGATTTTATGTAACAAATAAATCGACTGACTGATTGATGACTTTGATATTTTGTTTAAGTCGTGTTCAAGTTATTAAAATCTCGCATCTCCAAAACGACTCATGTTGACAGAATAACAACGTCTTCGTAAGGCGCAAAAAAACAAAACCCGATATCTGTAAAACTTCCACACGACGTAAAAATTCTAATGTCATCAGACCAAATTTTAACATCTGTCAACGAGTCCAATGTCTCTGTGACGTCATACTGACGTCCATCACCAGCTGGGTTTAATTAACATCCAAACACACTGTAAAGAGGCGCCCAGCTGCTCACCTGGTAGAGCAGGTGCACCATATGCAAAGACTGTGTCCTTGTCGCAGCAGCTGCAGGCTCCATTCCAACCCACGGCCCTTTACTGCATGACACCCCCAAAAATATCTTTAAGATAATACACTTAAAAAATGTGATCACCTAATAACTTAATTTGAAGTCTGGTGAGTTTGCCTGCTGCAGATTTTAAAAATGATCAAATATGACTTGAACCAAATCCTGAGGGGGATGTTGAAATATTTTAAACTGGACTGTGTGAGCTGATGTGTGTGTGAGGAAGATGAGAGGGAGGTGATGACAGGAGACAAAGAGGGAACGGGAGGCATTAGAGGGTGTGGAGGATCAGGATGCTGATCAGGATTTGGAGGGACAGACGGTCTGAACAGCAGGTGTGGTCGAAAGCAGCGGCCGGTCATATTTCACACTCCGGTTCAACCGAGCTGATTGGGGGGTGGGGGGGGGGGGGCACAGCCATGTTTCCGTCACCGACTGTTTCTACAGTGAGTGTGTGTTATTGTAAAATCTACAGCAGGAACACAGTTATAATCTGTGGCGGGGGAATTAGCTGACTGATGACATCATGAAGCGCCACAGTGATTGTCAGGCTTTTATTTTGCCTCACGCGGCCGTGTACGCTGGTAAATGTGTTGTGCTCACCACTGGGAGAGCTGGAGACGGCTGCTGATGTAATTTGTGTTCTGAAATATATGAACAAATGCAATTTGGTGTCAAATTGAGCAAACATGTCTGGAGACTGCGCTCCATGGTGGAGTGATAAAAGGATTACTGCACTGATGAAATGAGAAGGCTGCGTTCAGCTAAGACATGACGAGGGAGGTGGGGACGGGCTTCATGTGGAACAAGGCTTTATGCTTATTGTTGTCTGTTCTTCACGCTTTTAATATTTCAGAAACAAACCTGTCCCATTATATAAAGAGCGCAGAGGGAAACACAGAGTGGGGGAGGAGACACGCTGAAGAGCAGGTTGAATTTAAAGTTTCAATAGTTCTAATGGTTCACGTATTCTTGCCGAAGCATCACGGCCCGATGCACACAGCTGCACACGGTTTGTGGAAGGTCTTTATAATTTTACTTAATTATTTTGAATACACTTTGGCAGCAGAGACGAGTGAGGAGTCACAGAGACATGCAGTGAATACAGAGGACGGAGAGAGAAATGAACTGAGGCTGCTTTCACACCTGCTGTTTGGTTCCGTTCAGTCAAACTCAGGTTGGTTTGGCGCCTCGTTTTCAAACTGTATGCTTTGACTAAAATGAACAATGACAGCAATATAGTCCACGATGAGCAGCGCTAAAATCAACCTGCGTAGTTGTCCCTCCATTGTGACATTAGAAAGTGTCACATTTATCTTGCAAGTGTACTCTTCTTCAACGTTTGCTTTACTTCCTGGATTTTTCCCACATGGAAATTCTGACCAATCAAGAGCAGCTTTCTCACACAAGGCATTTGATCTGGTCCTCTTGTAAATGCTGCCGTGAGAACACCAACCAACTCTAGGCAATTATACAACTTTGGAACAACATGAGTCCCTGATTCAGACCAGAGGAGACCACTCTAGGGCTGACAGCAGCCTGAGAAGTTTCAACCAAATCAACCTTCTGCTGCCATATTTGCTCATAATTAGATTTTAATGACGTCTGTAGCGCTCGCACCAAACCGCCTGTCCATCTCATGCTCCATTATTCCCTCACTCGTCCACAAGAACCTGAGATACATAAACTCCTTCACTTCAGGCAGTAACTCACTCCCAACCCAGAGGGGGCAATCCAGCGTTTCCCCACAGAGAACCATGGCCTCAGATTTAGAGGTGCTGACTCTCAACCCGACTGCTATGACTACATTTTTTTGTCAATGACCTTTTGTCCATGATGAAAGCAAGATGATGACGAGCTAAAAATAGATCTTGATAACGAAAAGTAAGATGAAATCTACGTTTCATTTTCATTCACGAGATGAGATGTGATGAAAATGTTGGTGGTGGGATATCAGACACTGAAACCTGAAGACGGTCGTGCTTGTAATTACCTTAAAATGCTGCATGAGCGACAGGCTGGTAAACTCCAGTGAATAGTCTGCCCCAGGATGTTTCATTATCCAGCAGAAACAGTCACAGTAGAGCAGCATCAGCCGTTGGTGCCAGTTGTCTCTGTATTTCCAGTTCAAACCTTCCAAGCAAACTCAACTCATGGACTTTGCCATTTCTAAAACCCTGTGTACGGCCCTGTATAAGACCCAAACTCATTATTAATCATAAATAAACAAGTTTTCAACCATAACACGTGATCAGGTTCTGGACCTTGTCCACTTTTGTGTCGGGGTCAGCTGCAGACTGACTCTGCAGAGATGGCTGCCATCTTGTTTTTCCATGGCTGAGTGTAGTGTGGTCTTACTGCCACTAGATGGCACAACAAGTGTCCATGAACGAGGACAACAGGTCTGAGATACACAGAGTGAAGTATAAGGTGCAGTAAACTCAGTATATGAGGACACAGGGTCTCAGGAGGATAAGATGAGGACAGCGTGTCGTGTTGCTTCACTGTTATTTCATATGTGAATAGAAACACAGGCTCAGGCACGTTTAAGTACGTCAGCCAGATGTATAGACGTCACTGTGAAGAGGACAAAGCACCCAGGTTTATGTTGTCAGTTTCACAGCCTGTTGTGACCTGTTGCGTGTTCGTACTCTGTCAGACAGAGGAGTTTGTGTGCTCCTTATTTTATAATGAAAATAGTTTACCAGAGTCGCCAGAGGACAAAATGTGACCTCAGTGTGCAGCAAATGGGTTTTGTCTGTCTTTGACACCTGAACTTCTGTCTGCTCAGAATACATTTCAAAAACGTTATGCCTTTTTTCCCGCTGCTGTACCAAACTCACACCAAACCAGAACTCTTGAACCCGTGTACAAACCAAACTGCGACTTCTGTGAAGCTCTAATGTTTTTTGAGATCAACGTACGGGAAGGGAAGGTGAACGTTAATGTCCCTGCAGGGAAATTTGGGATACACACAGAAGTCATAAGCAAAACAAAACAGACAGCACACGACATAACACACAGGATCCAGAGTCACACACTGTCAGACGGAAATCATGGACATTATCAGAGATCAGAGATAGCAGACGGGACAAAGGACGATCTGTAACGCTCAGTGCTGCATTAAGGGAGGCACAGCCTGATGGAAGCATCTGAAACTCAACATGGAGGGGATGTTGAGAGTCTGAGACAACAGACCGAGCTTCAGAGGTGACCCTCTCCTCATACAGAGTAACACCAGTGATCAGCTTCACCACCTTGTCCAGCTTGTTCTTGCTTCTAAGGCTCAGATACCAAACCAACAGACAGACTCAATAAAAGCATGATCGTCCCATCAACATTGAACCTCCTCAGCTTCCTCAAAAAGAATAGGCGTTGGTTTCCCTTCTTACAGATGCTGTCAGTGCCCAAATACCTGCACTGCTGCCACCACCTCCCCCTCGATCACACCAGAAGCAGGAAGGCGGGGCCTCCTCTGAAAATCAGTAAACGTCTCGCTGGTCTTAGACGCATTAATGTGTTTAACAAAATCCAGTACAGGGCCATGATCATATTCTGATCCATGACGACGACTTACAGTAACCGAGTCGTCCACATGTGTGATCAACATCTGAGCGCCGTGACTGTGTTCATCTTCATGAAGTCTAATCGTCACAGTGAGGTTGAAAGGCTAAAAACTGTGCTCAGTGAGTCGTGTCGCTGCAGCTCTCTGTGCAACAAGTTTATCTGTCAGGTGCAGTTTGAACCTTTGCACAGCAAGTTGGGCTGCGTCACGCTCTTTATTAGGAGTGATACCGCAGAATTTGGTTTTGACACTTTACCAAGTAGCACAGGGTCAGAATGGACGATATCAGTGCTGCTTTTCCATGTAGGGGAGAGCAGTGTGTTATGATTTATGAGGTGAATAATCAGTCTGCAGAGGTGACCAATCACACTTTGAAAAGGTGACATTAAGCAAAGATGAAGATCTGATTTGGCTAAAATATTAATGTCACTAGGCGACTTCATACCTGAGCACAGCACAAGTGAGGGTCGGGCGTCAGCTCCCAGCAGGAAACAGGAGGGCTGGGAGGTTACTGTCCTCCTCCTGCTGACATCATCGTGGGATTTATACTTGTGCACCAGCTCTATGCAGACTCTGTGCCGTTAGGAGCATTTATATTTGTGTGGTGGTGTGTCTGTGTCACTCTGCAGTTACACCTCCAAAACACTAAACGCACATTAAACACACAGTAAACACACATTAAACACACATTAAACATGGCTTCATAGAGACAGTTTCAAACACAAATACACAAATCAGCTTCACTATAACTCGCAGCATTCACAGACAAACACTTGTCTTTATCTGGACACATTTTCCCCACAAATACAACATGCTAACGTTATTAGCACAAGCCTATGGCATTTTACATTGTATAAATTAGCCTAGCAGCTAGCAGAGATTTCCTCTGCTCATATGAAGCCAGGATAAATCACACACAAGACTTAAAATGCTATTTTTGTGGAGGCTTTATTGTCTTCACAATTTATTGTTTCTTATCTGTGAAATTAAAGTAAATCAAAGCTTTGTTTCCACTGAGGGAAATGGTTTCAGCTTACAGTATAATTCCCCCTGTAAGAAGAAGCTGCTGGGTCTTGAGTAAGTTGTTTGAGTGCAGACGACACAAAAGCAGCAGAGAAGTAAAGTATAAATGCACTGGATGTTGCTTGCACAGACAGAAACTAATCTCTGATTTGGTATCGATCCTGTTCACTCTAGGATCGATCTCTAAAATGAAAATGTAGCATCAAGAGTCTTGATATTTTGGTGTCAGTCCGCCCACCCCTACTCTGTATGCTAAGCTAGGCTAACAGCTGATTCTATTGTTGCAGTGTCAGTTTAATAACAGTTTATGTGGAGTGTTTTTTTGCTATCCAGACAAACAGGAAGTAGATTGTGCATCGCTAAACAGTTTAAATATCAAGCTGTTCAGACTTTAGTGTCTTCTGATGCGGACATGTTTCGTTGCTGGAGAGAAATCTGAGCTGTTGTGTTTCTCTTTGTCTGAGTGGTAATTTTTAGCTCTCGCTCTCTAGCAGCACATCTCTCCGCCTGCAGCGATCTTGGCAGCCTGTTGAGCCAATTGTGGTGCCCTGCAGTGATCTAGCAACCTGCGCAGCCAAACATGCTGCCCCCGTGTGACCTGGCAACCGGCACGACCAATCACAGCAACCCCCAAGAATCGATCGAGGCCTCACATCCTCCACTGAAGTCCCGCCTTCGTAGATGCCCGCAGTGCCATTCAGCAGCAGAGTGCCAGTGGAAACGAGGTCTCAAGACCAGATTTGCCTGTTTTTTGTCCTGATATGATGCAGATGGTGTGAAATGTTAATGAGGCTTGCGGGGTGCTTTTGGCAGCCAAAGGAGAGACGCACTGACCTCGAAACAGGACACAACTGGTCTCTTCTATGCCACGAGCCTTCTCCTCAGGTCCATTCATAATAATTCATACCAAGTCTTTACTGCAGCATGTTTCTGTCACTACAGCGTCACTATATAATGAGAATTAAGAGCTTTAGGTGAACCTCTCTGTTTCTCAGTGCAGTACATTAAGTGATAATGGTAATAAAGTAAGATGTGTTATGTGACTGGGACTGAAGCTCTGTGATGTTTCCCTCTCATCTCATCGTCACTTTGAGCCTGTGCTTTATTTTAGAACAACCCTAAAGGCTCACTGCTGAGCCAGGGACAGAAAGCCCATGAATATCAGATGCAGCCTGCAGCTCCTGGAGTCCTATCAGGACCGTTGCACAAGCAAGTACTTAAAGATCCCTTCTCTTCCGTTCATCCACACCGCTCTCTAACTGCCTCTGTTTAAAACCCCGAGCCCTAACAAACCCAGCCACTTTCATTATTGTCATTAACAGATGTCAGCCACAGCCGGCATACGTGAGGAGTGAGGGTCCGTTGGGAGGATAAAAAGCACTTCCTGTCTCCAGGAAATGTGAAGCTAACACAATCCGGTAATTAAGGTTTCACCTTAATTCACCTCCCCTGGTAACAAGAGCAGTTTGGTTTAATGGCTGTTTTGTTGGAGTTGTCTTCAGACACCGAGTCCCACTTAGAAGAAGAGAGCTCGGCAATAGACTCGGCACCTCTGGGCTCCGGTGGAAGGAGGGTGAATGCCTGTGCTGCATTTCATCATTTCAGAACATGAGTACGAGTCTGACAGGGTGCAAGAGCATCTTTCCACTGAGCGTGTGTGTAACATGGTGTCGTCCCTCGACAGCAAGGTTACTGAGAATAATGAGCAAACATACAATAAACTGAACCTAAAACTCTTCTATGAGAGTCTGTGAGTGGAGAAACAAACTCCACCCTGTGGTTGTATGACTCCGCCCACCAGTCCACCCTGTGGTTGTATGACTCCGCCCACCAGTCCACCCTATGGTTGTATGACTCCGCCCACCAGTCCACCCTGTGGTTGTATGACTCCGCCCACCAGTCCACCCTGTGGTTGTATGACTCCGCCCACCAGTCCACCCTGTGGTTGTATGACTCCGCCCACCAGTCCACCCTGTGGTTGTATGACTCCGCCCACCAGTCCACCCTATGGTTGTATGACTCCGCCCACCAGTCCACCCTGTGGTTGTATGACTCCGCCCACCAGTCCACCCTATGGTTGTATGACTCCGCCCACCAGTCCACCCTGTGGTTGTATGACTCCGCCCACCAGTCCACCCTGTGGTTGTATGACCCCGCCCACCAGCCCATCCTGTGGTTGTATGACTCCGCCCACCAGTCCACCCTGTGGTTGTATGACTCCGCCCACCAGTCCAGTGTCTCTGACAGTCTCCATCCATGTCAGTGAAAACATGGATGCTTCACACACAGAAGATCTATACAATCAGCACAGTTTCAAGATTCACCAATTCAGTATCTGACCAAATGTCTCCCCTTCTGTTCCTGAGATATGACGTTAAAACATGATGATGTCACAGTCAAGCTGACCTTTGACCTTTTGACCTTCATTATTTTATCCTGTGAGACATTTGTGTCAAGTTTGGTCAGAATTAGTGGATGAATTATTCAGTTATGGACAAAAACTTATGTTGTGAGGTCACACTGACCTTTGACCTTTGACCACACCATTTTAATCAGTTAAATCTTCAGTGCAGGTGGACGTTTGTGTCAAATTTAAAGCCATACCCTTGAGGTGTTCTTCAGAAATCTACCTTGGGAGATTCTGCTTTCACAAGAATGAGATGTACGCAAGGTCACAGTGACCTATGAAATTCTAATCAGATCATCCTTGACTAATTTTAAGAAATTCACTCCAGGTGTTCTTAACATATCACCTCCACAAGAATGAGACAAAAGGTCACAGTGATTTTGACCTCATCGCTGAGTACAAGTGAACGTTTGTGGCAAATTTGAAGACATTCCCTTTAGCTGTTCTTAACATATCGTGTTCACAAGAATGAGAAGGCTGCAAGGTCACAGTGACCTTGACCTTTGACCCTTGACCACCAAAATCTAATCAGTTCATTGTTGAGTCCAAGTGGACGTTTGTGCGTTCACTTGGACTTAAGGATGAATGCTTTGGAGTTTGGTGGTCAAAGGTCAAGTTCCTTTGAAAACAGAAGTGTATTTTGAAAACAGACAATGCACGTAACAGGCTGAAGTTGACACGGCGTCCCAGAACGTCAACAACCAACACACCCAGGGTACCTTGGACGCCATATGTGGACGTGTAAAGTCCATGACCAAACGTGGACATGTGACGAGGTCACGGTGAGGATGGGTTGGTATTTCTGGGACACCTCTGGGATGCTTCTGAAGAGCTCTTAAATGCTGCATCTACTGGAATCACAAGAATTGTCCAGAGTGACGCAGTCAGCCTGAGCGGCTGATTGGTTGCCTGCACTCTACTGACTAACTACTGACATCAGCAATGGAAAAATAAAAACTCCACGGTCACCAGCTGCTCCGGCCTGGAATGGATCAGCGGCTCGGGAGTCTTCCCAAACTTCCAGATGGCGAGCAGTGAAAACTCAACGACTGATGGGTGAAAACCAACAGACCAGTGAAGACTCCGCAACTGACCAATGAGAACCCAGCAGCTGGCGAGTGAAAACTCAAGCCACTGACGAACAGTAAAAACCCAGTTACTGACCCCTGAGGACTCGGGTGCTGACCCGTCTGCAGTAGAACCAGGCTCGAGCTGTCAGCTCTCTTCACCCAGCAGTTTCTCTTCCATTCTTTTTTCCCCTCTGTTATCAACATGGCTGACACTCATCTCTGGAGCGCTGCTGAAAGCTGCATGCCAATGTGGTTTCATGCAGCCAACCCTGACGGGACTCAGTTTTGACAGACAGTGGGGAGAGATTGTCCCTCTGTGCATGAAACACAAACAAAGAGAGGCAGCTGTGTTTGCATTGCAATGTCTCCACATTAACCTCGATCAGATCGGCTCATCTGAGAAGCTGCGGAAGAAATGAATCAGAATAAGGTTCATTGTGAAGAATGTTTTCACCTGTAAGGAGTTTGCTCAGTATTTGGTTCATACAGTTAACATATTCAGAGGGAATGTTGTGCCTTGGAAAATATAGGAATGAAAAAGAGACCACGAGGAGAAGACAGCAGAGGAGGCAAAACAAAAGATGAAGCATCACAGCAGCTCTCTGTTTGATCTGCCGTTCCTTTTAACTAAACTGGGCCTGACAGCTTTTTTTAAACCATAGTTCACAAAATTAGAGTTCATTTCCGGAGCAGAGATTCATGCAAGTGATCACTGTCATTTAGTTTTACACTAATCAGGAGGTAAAAAAGACTCGACTGTCAAATACGTCCTGATGCTGAACATGTTAAATAGAATATCGCGTTAGTTCAGTCAGGACACGATGTCAGGCTGAGCTCACGTCCCAGCTACATCAGCTGATCTCAAGCAGCCCAATCAGCTAATGGATCAGCTGATTGATGGAGGGTAGTCAGCTGATAGATCACATGATTCCTTTCTAAACAACCAATCAGCACATCTCATTCATGACGCCCTATTGAAACTGCTCTGGCCTGCCTCCACCCCAGCTCCTCCTTTTTATGTTGTGTCTGACTTATCAATGTCATTTCTGTTTGTCATTGATGCTGCTCTGTTCTGTTCCTGGGGTCTTTGCTGCTGCTCTCGCTGCCTTAGGCTTTCCATGTAGGCGCATGGAAGGGCAGAGAGGTGTGCTCTATCTGCGTCAAGCTTTCCTCATATGCGTGAGGAAGGGCAGAGAGGTGTGCTCTATCTGCCTCAAACTTTCCTCATGTGCGTGAGGAAGGGCAGGGAGGTGTGCTCTCAGCCTTAGGGTTTCTGCGTAGGCCCAAAGAAAAGCAGAGAGGCCCCAGTACAGAGCCATACCACCAAATATAATCCTGCAAATGGAAATAAAGTTTTCTTTGATTGAAGTTGGCCTGACTCAATTAATATAAACTGATAAATGATAAATAACAAATCTGGTTAAAAAATGGAAAGGGCCCTAAAGGGGGTCACTGCAAGATTACATTTATGCCACTAATTTGGTTTTCCTAATGTATTTTGGGGAGACTGCACAGAAAATGTAGAGCGGTGGTAGTTGGGGGGGATGGACCATGAACAGAACTCAGGACTTAGACACTGTGGAGACCAGGGTTCATGTCCTGTGTTTTCTACCAGTATGTAGTTCCTAAGGGTACGTGCTGTAGCTCTAACAGAGATATGTGTGGGTACATGAGACCCTAAAAAAGAGGCTGGATCATGGGGAGTACCACCAGTTGGTCCAGGAGCTTCTCCTCCATCATGGACGTTTACAGTACTGCACTTATCTGCTGTTTTCTATTCAGATGGTGCTAACTGTGCTTTGTAAAGTCGTATAGCTCTGGGTATCCAGCAACCACTACCACCAGTTTCTCCTCCATTGGTTACCAACTGTACACTTGTTGTCGTGACCACCACAGAAGCCCCGCCTCTCACATCATCCCATTGGACAATGGGGAAAAAAAATGTGGAGATGACATGAGGCACTTTTTGCTCTGAGCTGAGTTGTTTTCAAACGTAGCAGCGCTAAAACAGCGAGCAAAAAGCTTCATTCTCATTGAAAACAATAACAGAAAGCCAAAACATGAGCATGTTACAGTCCTGGAGGATTATTAATGTGCACCTCCTCCTGTACTGCCTTAATATGCACATTCAGCACATCCAATGCATCAAAACATTGTTTTCTAGTTGGAGCCACGTTTGCCTCGTTTTCAAACTGTATGCTTTGACTAAAATGAACAATGACAGCAATATAGTCCACGATGAGCAGCGCTAAAATCAACCTGCGTAGTTGTCCCTCCATTGTGACATTAGAAAGTGTCACATTTATCTTGCAAGTGTACTCTTCTTCAACGTTTGCTTTACTTCCTGGATTTTTCCCACATGGAAATTCTGACCAATCAAGAGCAGCTTTCTCACACAAGGCATTTGATCTGGTCCTCTTGTAAATGCTGCCGTGAGAACACCAACCAACTCTAGGCAATTATACAACTTTGGAACAACATGAGTCCCTGATTCAGACCAGAGGAGACCACTCTAGGGCTGACAGCAGCCTGAGACACAGTCCTGAACGTCTCTGGTCTCTTCAGAGTCGGTCCTCCTCCAGCTGTGTTCTCTCCGTCCCTCTGCTGCCTTTGTTCTGCTCCTCAGTCCTGCTTCAATTAGGTGGCTTAAGCACCTACACTTGTGAGTGGTGGGGCATTCTGGGAGATGCAGTGTGTACCATGGCGACCATTTTGTGATGTGGCTGCCAGTCCTGTACTGGAATGTATCACCCCTCTACTATTACAAGGAAGTGACATCCAGTAAACCAGTGACAAAGAGGGAAGGGGCTTTTACCCAGCAGCCCCAGCAGGTTAATTTGGCCCTGCATATGAAGAAATCAAGCCTTGCACATAATGACCTTCACTTGAAGAAGAGAGGGGAACAGGATTAGACGACTGAACTCTCCTAAGCTCCTTAATTGTATTCACTGAACACCAGCAGCTCTGCTTTTACCCTCTTCATCATGAAGTGCTCCATTTTATAAAATTAGAATATTATTTATGAAGCCAGAATCACTTATTAGCTCTGCTCAGTGTTACTCAAATTTGCTGTGGGAGGGGGGGACTCCAGACAAATCGGGAGGAATTACAGCACTGTGTCGTCTTCCCAGTTCCATGTCCATGGAAACTGGTTAAACAAGTTGTGTGTGCTGAGCTGTCTGCTCCCGAGTCACAGCAAACGACAGCACAGTTTGTTGATAGAAATGAGCCGGAGCTGAGGGATGTGGGAGGCACAGATACATGCCTCTCTTCTCTAGCAGCATGGATAATCCCAGAGAGATGGCGAAATAGATAGGAGGAGGCACAGGGAGATACATATCAGCCCACCCGAGAAAATGAGAGCCGGTCAGGTGAAGAGCTGCGCCTGGAAACAGAAATAGGATGGAGCAGAGAGAGATCGACATCATGCTGCCGCACCACCAGATAACAGGAAGGAACGGCCGAGAAGAAAGAAGCAAAATAAATGAGAATGAAGAGAGAGGGATCGGTGTCAGCCCGTCACTGTGCTGTTACATTATTAAAGATACACTCAGCACACACACACACACACACACACTCTCTCTCACACACACACGGACAAAATGGAAGGCATCACCGCTCTGAGGAAGAGTCAGTAATGAAGAAATGTGTAAATGTAGGAGTGTGTGGGGGAGAAGCAGAGCATGATTCACTGAGGCTCAATAAGATCTCTTAGCTGAATTAAAAGATTGTGTTGGTTCATGAAGTAAACAACAGTGAACGAGCCGAATCCCTGAAAACGTTCGCTTTGAGAATGTCCCACCTGTTTGGGATGACAAGGAGTCACCAGACCAGAGTCCTGCACCCGCTCATACCCGTTAAAGCTCAGCACCAGGACAGACCTGTTCCCGACTCACAGCAGAAACATAACTTGTTTCTTCATGTGCAACATGTTAGTCTGGAGGTTTAAACTGGTGTCCTCTCACAGAGTTGGTGATTCAAACTAAACTTTCATCTGAGTTCAGACTGTTTACTTACAGCACAGCTACACTCACAGATAACTGAGCCTCCTACCTGCCTGTCAAACACCATCAACCCACAAACCTTCTCCAGTCCGGACTGAGTGGAGTCCTGCGGGGTGAAGCTGTGAAGGCTGCGAGCGGAGCTAGCTGCTAACTGCAACTAACAAACTCCACAAATCCATTCAGCAGCTCCACCATCCACAGTCAGACACACATGGCTGATTATTTACTGCTGAGTTACAGCTCACAACTCACACCAACCCAAACATCCTGGTGCAGACTATTTACTGGAGTTTACCAGCCTGTTGTTCATGTGGCATCTGAAGATCATTACAAGAACAATGTCCGATAGTCCACAACATTTTTTGTCACGTCTCGTCAATGAACATGAAACATGGATTGTGTCTTTGGGTTCATTATCAAGATCTATTTTTAGCTCGTCATCGTCTGGTTTTCATCATGAAAAAAAGGTCATTGATGAGAAATTTTCATCATAGTTTTCGTGTTTCCCAGTGAGCCATGCCAGACAGCATGCACGACACCAGAACCTTGGAACACACTCACCTAAATGAAACGCAGTTGATTATAAGGTTATCCATTTCACCTGTGAGTTTTCAACATTGCTTTCATGGTTGCAAACTGGTTGATATTTGACTGATTTTCAACCTGGTAAAATGTGGTTGCATCAGCATGTCACAAAAACAAATTTGTTTCATCCCAGCGAGCACTTTTCTGTTGAGAAGACATTTAAAACATGACCTGGTCACTGATGAAAAGACGTTTAGAACTGCTTCAAAGGTGAAAGGTCTTTCACCGACTATTTACATTCACATTTAGACCATATTTCACTGAGATTTGCAATATTGACTTTCATCATCTAGATCTGGATGTGATCACTTAGTTAGGCTCCAAAATGAAGCTCTAGTGAAGGTTCAGTCAGGAAGACAATACTGTTCATGCTCACCCTGCCATTCACTCCTTGCATGCATGCCCACTCTCTGTCTCTAGGTGTCACTGTCTGGCACTGTCAATTGAGTCAGCAGCCAATAGCACACCTTCTCTGTTAGCCCTTCATCTTACTGCTCCTGATTTTAAATATGCTTTTTTGTTACTGTGGTCATGTGCGCCCTCCACCTGCCCATCACATCCAGTCTGCACAGATTCATCAGCCTCAGAGTCATCAGCCACCAAGAGAGTCTGGACTCCATGGGGGGCTATTTGTTGGACCCATCCACCCCTCTCTCCCGCCCCACTTGAACTTTCGTCGCCTTAACTTTCATCCTTGTCCCACTGCATTTCCCCCTGACGCCACTGGTTGCCATTAAACTATAACAGCAACCAGCGGCGTATCATGCCGACGTCAAAGGACGCCTTTTTTTGTTGGTTTCTGACGCCATATGTCACCGCCCAAGCACCGGATTTCGACGACTTTGAAGTCAGACGGGACTCTTGTTGTTGTTGTTGTTGTTGTTGTTGTCTTTTTTTTGTGCCTAAGCGACCAATGAAATCTTGCCAACTAATAACCTTCAGGCCGACTACCATTTGGTCGTCTGTTAGGGGGCAGCTCTACAGCATGACCCTCGCGGGGCCCACTTCAGTGAACCCACCCATGTTGGTAAATGTCACGGGGCCAATATGGAACCTGTGGACAGTCCCACATGGGCCCCACATACAGATGTTGGCTGGGATCCGGCCCTGGTCCTTGTGTGACTGAGCTGCAATGACCAGATGAGATTCAGTGGACAATTAAAGCATCCCATAATAGTCTTAATGAGGCTTTTCCACGCTGGCAGAAATACAGTCGCTGCAGAAGAATGTGATTAAAGTGTGTGTGAGCACCTGAGTCCACGAGGTGAAGTTACTCTGACGCCTCGTTAGTATTTGTCCATGTAACCTGGCGGTGAGGAGGAGGAGGAGGAGGAGGAGGATGAAGGGCAGGAGAGGGGGGTTGCTGTCGGAGGAGCGGGAGGAGGAGGAAGAGGAGGAGGAGGGGGGAGGGATGGATGGATGGCGGGAGGAGGAAAGATAAATGAGCGGGGCTGTGTTAAGGGATTGCAAATTCAAAGTGGTTTGTGAAACGGAGAGACTGAGCATCCCTCCTCCTCCTCCTCCTCCTCCTCCTCTCACACTCTCTCATGCTGCTGCAGTCCGCCACAATCTACCGCACAGACCTGCGAGCTCACACGGCTCCGTCATTTGCTCCGCTCTCTGCCGACCGAGCGACCGCATTCCAGCACCGCTGTGGCATCATCCTCATCCTCATCCTCATCTTCCTCACATCGACGCCATTGGATTACTGCAGACGGACATCTGTCGTGTTTCTGTGGTGTTCCCGTGCAGCAGCGTGTTGTGCGCGTGCTAACGAGCCGTGAGCGTGTAGGCGGACTGATGAGGAAGGGCAGATACATGACGAGAGGATCCGGACACAATAAAACTCCTCGTGCGGCTCCTTCATCAGGAGGTGAAGGCGCGCGGTGACAGAACGAGCGGAGTTTAGTTTCAGCACCTCGGACAGCGCGGCCGGATTTCATCACCTCACCGCGGCTTGATTTTCAGCTCAGTCTGTGACGTGGAGGAGCTGTGTGTTCACCTCCTCACTTCTCCTCTGCTCCTCATTGGTTGCATTGCAGGATGGTTCTTGCTCTGGCAGAGTAGCTCAGTGTCACAGGGCTCACTGACTTGGAGACTTCACAGCAGGGTCTGTCAGCTGTTAGATGCTGTCTCTGCATCAGCTCATTATAAACTGAGCCCCTCAGTGTTCTCCATGTGCCCCCGTCTCTGAGGAACGCCACCGTGTGCAGCACATGGGAATTCATTCCCCCTGACCACGCACAGTTAAACGGTGCAGACTCAAAGCTGATCGGTTCAGGAGGAATAAAGTGAGCGAGCCCTTCAGCGTGCAGCAGCTATGGCTCGGCTCTGCCACAGCCTCCTCGGCAGGTCTCTGACCCTGACCCTCACTGTGCTCCTCTCCTGCTCCTGCCCGGCTCTAGGCAAGAAGAAGCTCTACATCGGAGCCCTGTTCCCCATGAGTGGAGGCTGGCCCGGAGGACAAGCCTGCATGCCCGCCGCTCAGATGGCTCTGGACCTGGTGAATAAGAGGACCGACATCCTGCCGGACTACGAGCTGGAGCTGATCCACTATGACAGTATGGTGAGTAACTGACACACTCTGGGCCGTCACTGTGAAGCAACACATAAACTCATGCTGTTAGTTTGACACAATGTTTAATGTTAAATCAACAATTTTTGAGTTAATTTGACTCATTTAATACAAATGATTTCAACTCATTAGTTTAAGGCCAAGAGGTGGAGCAGCGTGCCGTGCAGTCTGACAGCTGTTTTAGGTTGAGTCTGAGACTTGAGACGAAAATGTCAAGTAGTTAAAGTCGACATTTAGTCACAATGTTTTCTATGTCTTTAAACTGATCCAGTGAGGCTGATTCATGGATCATAAATCAGACTCAAGGTGACAGGTTGTATAAAATAATGTGTGTGTCATGTCTCCAGCAGTGTGTGACAGGTTTAAGGGCTGATTTACGAGCACACACTTACTGATCATCATCTGAAAAGCTCAACATGTCTCTATTTATGCTCTCAACAAATAACTAATGTGAGCCAACTAGGATTTGTCCCCAGGTTCATTGTAAACTCTGACTTATCCATGTGACTGTTAAGAAGCAGAAACATAACTTGTTTCTTCATGTGCAACATGTTAGTCTGGAGGTTTAAACTGGTGTCCTCTCACAGAGTTGGTGATTCAAACTAAACTTTCATCTGAGTTCAGACTGTTTACTTACAGCACAGCAGCTCTTTAAATATGTTCTATTTTATTTCATTATTAGGGTTAGTAATCCTAGCTATTCTTCTTCTTCTTCTTCTTCTTCTTCTTCTTCTGAGGAAATCATTCTTCCCATGGGTGAAAACTCACCAAACTTTGCACAAAGGTCCAGTCTCATGCCAGATATCCTCAGCTGTAAACTCAAGCCAATAGTCCTGATGGTGGCGCTACAGCAAGCGTCTAAAGTTCAAAACTTTGAAAATTCATCACAAATCAACCATACGTGCTACAACTTCACAACTTTCATCAAACTGTAGCCCCAATACTGAAGAAACTTTTGTACATTAAACCTATTAAAAATGATGAAGTTCATCACTCTGTTTTTTTCAAAAACTGTAAAACTTCTTAAACCTATCTCCTCCCACAATTTGTGCTCAGTTGACACCAAACTTGCTACAGAGCATCTTCAGACTGTCCTACACAAACTATGTTTCTCAGATTTTTGATTTATCAAAAATTGAGCCTACAGTGCATCAAAATGTTTGACTGTAAATGGTACTGTAAACATATACATGCAAATTCTTGCTAAATAAATCTTCAATGTTCATGAAAAAATGACAAAATTCTAGAGTCATGGTAGATGATGTGTGGCAAATTTCAGAATTTTATCTCAAAAACTAAATTTTTGACAGCATTTTGAATTTTGCTCTAATGTGAACAATTGGAGTCAATGTAAAAATGGCAAATTTTAAACATCAGTTTTTCACTTATGAAGCAAATCAATCATTGTTACAAACAAATTACCAACATCTCCATGCTGTCTAGATGCAATATGTGTATTTTCAGGTTTTTGTCTTAATAACTGAATTTTTTACAGTGGTTTGAAATCTGCCTTTCCATGCACGGATGGCTGCTTTCCTACACAACAGTGAATGGCTTACTCAGTTTGTGAAGCCACTGTTGAGCTGCTACTTGCCAATGAGCTCAGAGCGGTAGATGACCGTCTTAGGTTCCAGAGGTTGCTCAGAATTGCCTAAAAATGGCCGGCCCCGACCCATCGCTGTGCAGCAGCTATAATTATTTTAGTGTTTGAAATACATGGATCAGATCAACAACCCTCTGCTCCCTGAGCTCCTGCCACAACCTGAACTTGTTAATCGACTCCACTCAAAGTGCTTTGACACTCCTTGTCACATTCACACATTCACACACTGGTGACAGAAGCTACTGGAGGAGCCGGGGATCGAACCCCTGATCTTCTGATTAGTGAACAACCCTCTGACAGCCGCCCACTTGACCGTTCATGTCAGGTCAAAGGCTGCAGACAGTCTGAAGCAAAGTTAATAACACGCTGCTGTAGACTCATAATTAAAACCCTTCATATGACTTTACAGTCATTTATAACTACAGACCTGAAGGCTGATTACAAAGTGTGAGACCCACATGGGTTTATTAACAGACTGCTGACTGATAACTATGCTCAGTGAGTGATGTGAGGGAGGGCGAGGAGGGGCACCTCCCCCCTTGTTAGCAAAATGACCAGAATACGTCCCCTTGTTAACCTGCTGACCCTCTCGGTCCCCGGGGCCAGACCCAGACCTGCTGCTGATAGACTCATAAAGGTCCCACATTGTAAGGAGTCACGTCCTCTGTTATCACACACCACGATGAGCCGTCAGGACTGTGTTGTTATTGACAGAGGGGTTAGCATTGTCGCCTCACAGAGAGTTGGCTCCAGGTTCAAACTCTCACACCAGAGCCTTCAGGGTCGGGGAGCCCTTCTGTGTGGAGTTTGCATGTTCTCCCTGTGTCAGCGTGGGTTTCCTCCAGGTGCTCCAGCTTCCTCCCACAGTCCAAAGACATGCAGGTTAATTGGTGACTCTAAATTGTCCGTCAGTGAATGGTTGTCTGTCTGTCTGTCCCTGTAACCCTCAACAGGATTAGCAGTTACAGGATGTAACGTGTGTATTATGTGTCAGTCCAGAGGCCGACCCTGTTGTGTCACATGTCAGATCTGTTGTGATTCCGCGGTGCCGACATGCTGTGTAAAATCACACACTGGAGCGACATGATGTTGCTGTTTGTGTAAAAATGACTGACTGCTTCACTGTGGCTGTTTCATTCGTGTCTCCACTCTGAGATGTGTCTTCCCACATGTCGGCCCATCATGAGGACAGTCAGCAGTCCGCTGTGTGTTGTATGTTTTAAAACACAGCATTCAGGTCATAAAATGGGTCGCAGCCCCTGAGAAATGTTCTGCCTCCTGTATGGTGGCATAACAACTGCATCCGTGTGTGTGTGTGTGTTACATACAGCCTGCACACACACACACACACACACACACACACACACACTGTGCTAATGGCTTCCTGCCTGCTCACTCTGGAAACTTTCCTGTTCATCTATTTCTGTTTTCACTCAACCTGAACTCCAAACGTTACGAAAGCAACCCGACATCTTTAAATTCAAATGTGAGCTGAGCAGGAAAATAGACCAGAGATGATGCGTTCAAGGACACAATAATAAATACTTTAAAACAGATGAGTAAGGAGATAAAGATGTGAAGAAGCAACAAGTGAACAAATGTTAAAGTAGCTTCAGATTATTAGAGTCTGCAGCTTCTGCAGGAAATGTTTCAGCAGGTCAGGTGACACTGAGCCACCTCTTTATTATTGTTATGTATTTGTTTATTCCCATGAACACAAAGAGCACGATCAGACACTGCACACAGAGTTTACCTTTTCCTCTGCTTCAGCTGTGTCCACGTCCAGCTCTGACCTCCAAACACAGAACAAATCGCGCTGCCTCTGATGCCAGATCACACCTCACAGTATTAATAACTCACAAATAAATACATAAAACACAGGAAGGTAAAAAAAAAAAAAAAAAAAGAAACAGATAAACAAGTAGTGGACGATAAGAGAGCCCAGAGGAACAGAGTGAAGAGTTCTGATTGTATAAAGTCTTTAAAGTATTCAGGCTGTTCTTCTTCTACACTGTTCATATGCAACCCTGCAGAAAGTTAATGCACCAGTATGTGTGTATAACCCACGTACTTAGGAAGGCTGCAGTCAGGTGACCAATGAAGGAAGGAGTCCCCATAAGAGGCCACATGCATGCATGCCGTGTTTTTTGTGTCCTCATATTCATTGCTTTGAATGGAGATACACTGCAGGTGCATTTAAGTTCCAGAGTGACGCAACCTGAGATGAACCGGATATAAACCCCTTCACCTGTAGTGGTGGGCTCAGCATTGCAAGTTGTACTTTGAAAAAGCAAAACAAAAGGTATCAAGGCATGTTTGATGTCTCAAATATCAGGATCAGGTTTAGGCAAAAAAAAAAAAAAAAAAACGTGATCAGGTTTAGGCAACAAAAACACATGATCAGGTTTAGGCAACAAAAACACATGATCAGGTTTAGGCAACAAACACACATGATCAGGTTTAGGCAACAAACACACATGATCAGGTTTAGGCAACAAAAACACATGATCAGGTTTAGGCAACAAACACACATGATCAGGTTTAGGCAACAAAAACACATGATCAGGTTTAGGCAACAAAAACACATGATCAGGTTTAGGCAACAAAAACACATGATCAGGTTTAGGCAACAAACACACATGATCAGGTTTAGGCAACAAAAACACATGATCAGGTTTAGGCAACAAATACACATGATCAGGTTTAGGCAACAAAAACACATGATCAGGTTTAGGCAACAAACACACATGATCAGGTTTAGGCAACAAACACACATGATCAGGTTTAGGCAACAAAAACACATGATCAGGTTTAGGCAACAAACACACATGATCAGGTTTAGGCAACAAAAACACATGATCAGGTTTAGGCAACAAACACACATGATCAGGTTTAGGCAACAAAAACACATGATCAGGTTTAGGCAACAAACACATGATCAGGTTTAGGCAACAAAAAAAAAAAAAAAAAAAACCATGTCGAGGTTTAGGCAACAACAAAGATGATCAGGTTTAGGCAACAAAAACACATGATCAGGTTTAGGCAACAAACACACATGATCAGGTTTAGGCAACAAAAACACATGGTCAGGTTTAGGCAACAACAAAAACATGATCAGGTTGAGGCAACAAAAACACATGGTTAGGTTTAGGCAACAAACACACATGATCAGGTTTAGGCAACAAAAACACATGGTCAGGTTTAGGCAACAACAAAGACGTGATCAGGTTGAGGCAACAAAAACACATGGTTAGGTTTAGGCAACAACAAAGACGTGATCAGGTTGAGGCAACAAAAACACATGGTTAGGTTTAGGCAACAAACACACATGATCAGGTTTAGGCAACAAAAACACATGGTCAGGTTTAGGCAACAACAAAAACGTGATCAGGTTGAGGCAACAAAAACACATGGTTAGGTTTAGGCAACAAACACACATGATCAGGTTTAGGCAACAAAAACACATGGTCAGGTTTAGGCAACAAATACACATGATCAGGTTTAGGCAACAACAAAGACGTGATCAGGTTGAGGCAACAAAAACACATGGTTAGGTTTAGGCAACAAACACACATGATCAGGTTTAGGCAACAAAAACACATGGTCAGGTTTAGGCAACAACAAAGACGTGATCAGGTTGAGGCAACAAAAACACATGGTTAGGTTTAGGCAACAAACACACATGATCAGGTTTAGGCAACAAAAACACATGGTCAGGTTTAGGCAACAACAAAGACGTGATCAGGTTGAGGCAACAAAAACACATGGTTAGGTTTAGGCAACAAACACACATGATCAGGTTTAGGCAACAAAAACACATGATCAGGTTTAGGCAACAACAAAAACGTGATCAGGTTGAGGCAACAAAAACACATGGTTAGGTTTAGGCAACAAAAACACATGATCAGGTTTAGGCAACAAAAACACATGGTCAGGTTTAGGCAACAAACACACATGATCAGGTTTAGGCAACAAAAACACATGGTCAGGTTAAGCAACAAACACACATGATCAGGTTTAGGCAACAAAAACACATGGTCAGGTTTAGGCAACAAAAACACATGGTTAGGTTTAGGCAACAAACACACATGATCAGGTTTACGCAAAAAAAAAAAAAAAAAAAAAACATGTCGAGTTTAGGCACCAAACCCACATGTCAGGTTTAGGCAACAAAAAAAACGTGATCAGGTTTAGGCAACAAAAACACATGGTTAGGTTTAGGCAACAAACACACATGATCAGGTTTAGGCAACAACAAAAACGTGATCAGGTTGAGGCAACAAAAACACATGGTTAGGTTTAGGCAACAAACACACATGATCAGGTTTAGGCAACAAAAACACATGGCCAGGTTTAGGCAACAAATACACATGATCAGGTTTAGGCAACAAAAACACATGGCCAGGTTTAGGCAACAAACACACATGATCAGGTTTAGGCAACAAAAACACATGGTCGGGTTTAGGCAACAAACACACATGATCAGGTTTAGGCAACAAAAACACATGGTCGGGTTTAGGCACCAAACCCACATGTCAGGTTTAGGCAACAAAAAAAACGTGATCAGGTTTAGGCAACAAAAAAAACGTGATCAGGTTTAGGCAACAAAAACACATGGTTAGGTTTAGGCAACAAACACACATGATCAGGTTTAGGCAACAACAAAAACGTGATCAGGTTGAGGCAACAAAAACACATGGTTAGGTTTAGGCAACAAACACACATGATCAGGTTTAGGCAACAAAAACACATGGCCAGGTTTAGGCAACAAATACACATGATCAGGTTTAGGCAACAAACACACATGATCAGGTTTAGGCAACAAAAACACATGGTCAGGTTTAGGCAACAAATACACATGATCAGGTTTATGCAAAAAAAAAAAATCACGTCGAATTTAGGCACCAAAACCACATGTCAGGTTTAGGCAACAAAAACACATGATCAGGTTTAGGCAACAAACACACATGATCAGGTTTAGGCAACAAACACACATGATCAGGTTTAGGCAACAAATACACATGATCAGGTTTAGGCAACAAATACACATGATCAGGTTTAGGCAACAAATACACATGATCAGGTTTATGCAAAAAAAAAAAAAAATCATGTCGAATTTAGGCACCAAAACCACATGTCAGGTTTAGGCAACAAAAACACATGATCAGATTTAGGCAACAAATACACATGATCAGGTTTATGCAAAAAAAAAAAAATCACGTCGAATTTAGGCACCAAAACCACATGTCAGGTTTAGGCAACAAAAACACATGATCAGGTTTAGGCAACAAACACACATGATCAGGTTTAGGCAACAAATACACATGATCAGGTTTATGCAAAAAAAAAAAAATCACGTCGAATTTAGGCACCAAAACCACATGTCAGGTTTAGGCAACAAAAACACATGATCAGGTTTAGGCAACAAAAACACATGATCAGGTTTAGGCAACAAATACACATGATCAGGTTTAGGCAACAAAAACACATGATCAGGTTTAGGCACCAAACCCACATGTCAGGTTTAGGCAACAAAAACACATGATCAGGTTTAGGCAACAAACACACATGATCAGGTTTAGGCAACAAAAACCCATGGTCAGGTTTAGGCAACAAATACACATGATCAGGTTTAGGCAACAAAACCACATGTCAGGTTTAGGCAACAAAAACACATGATCAGGTTTAGGCAACAAACACACATGATCAGGTTTAGGCAACAAAAACCCATGGTCAGGTTTAGGCAACAAATACACATGATCAGGTTTAGGCAACAAAACCACATGTCAGGTTTAGGCAACAAAAACACATGATCAGGTTTAGGCAACAAACACACATGATCAGGTTTAGGCAACAAAAACCCATGGTCAGGTTTAGGCAACAAATACACATGATCAGGTTTAGGCAACAAAACCACATGTCAGGTTTAGGCAACAAAAACACATGATCAGGTTTAGGCAACAAACACACATGATCAGGTTTAGGCAACAAAAACCCATGGTCAGGTTTAGGCAACAAATACACATGATCAGGTTTAGGCAACAAAAACACATGGTTAGGTTTAGGCAACAAAAACACGTGGTCAGGTTTAGGCAACAAAAACACATGGTTAGGTTTAGGCAACAAAAACACTGGTCAGGTTTAGGCAACAAATACACATGATCAGGCTTAGGCAACAAAAACACATGATCAGGTTTAGGCAACAAAAACACATGGTCAGGTTTAGGCAACAAAAACACATGGTTAGGTTTAGGCAACAAAAACACGTGGTTAGGTTTAGGCAACAAAAACACGTGGTCAGGTTTAGGCAACAAAAACACGTGGTCAGGTTTAGGCAACAAAAACACGTGGTTAGGTTTAGGCAACAAATACACATGATCAGGTTTAGGCAACAAAAACACATGGTTAGGTTTAGGCAACAAAAACACGTGGTCAGGTTTAGGCAACAAAAACACATGGTCAGGTTTAGGCAACAAATACACATGATCAGGTTTAGGCAACAAAAACACATGGTTAGGTTTAGGCAACAAAAACACGTGGTTAGGTTTAGGCAACAAAAACACGTGGTCAGGTTTAGGCAACAAATACACATGATCAGGTTTAGGCAACAAAAACACATGATAGGGTTTAGGCAAGAGAAAAAACATGGTCAGGCATAACATACTACTACAATCTGTGCCATTTGGCTGCGTTATGAACTGACGGTGCACGTCAGTGTGTCATACTGCAGCAACAGGTTCCATCTGGCCGACCAGCTGCACATCATAACACTGTGAAGGTTTCATCCAGCCGTGTTACAAACTAACCTAGTGACAAAGTATTTGAGGACTTTTGAATGAGGCCAGGTGCAGACCGCACCAAGTAAATTTCATGTAGATCAGGTCACATAAGTCCTCCTGGACTGAGCACAACACTAGACCTGTATGAGTCACTGAACTTACCAGAGATACGAGCTCCGCAGTCGGTTCTTTGATGATGTGAGCTTTCAAAGGAACATGAGACATGAATCATGACAACATACTGTATGACAAACAAACTGCATCAGCAAACGGGAGCAGCTGTCACGAGCTGAATGTCGCCAACAGGGACGTGATGGACATCTATACAGTGTATGAGCTCTAACTGGCTGCCGTCGCAGCGCTGTTTGTGATACTGATTTACTGTAATGTCAAATGACATGTTTTCTCACAGTGTTTGACATGAGTGAGCGTTTGTGTTGGTCACATGATCAGAAATAATGTCAGGATCACATGGTGTTGTTTTCTCCAGCATCGTTCTGTTTGACCGGTCAGTAAAAATGTTTCTTACTCCTCACCTGTAATTTGTCTAACAGATGTTGACGGGTTATTAATGGTGTTGAACTCTGCCCTGGGTTTCTCTCTGTAAACATCTGTAAATATCTGTAAACATCTGTGAGAGGTGGCGCCGTGAGCAGAAACGTTTCTATCATCCAATGGATTTGAGATTTTCTATTTTAGAGTCTTTCACTGCCAGATCACACACACACACACACACACACACATTGTTCTGTAGTTATTCATGAGGAGGAAAGGGGCGGTGCTAAAGGGAGTGGCGGGGGAGGGACTTATGTGTTTTTGTTTTGGCTGAGGGAAGGGGCAGACACATTTTAACGGCATTATTTTTAAATTGTGGTGATTTTCCTAATTTTGGCAATAAATTTTGGAGATTTTTAAAGAAACTATGAGATTTTTTTTAAAATTTGGCGATAATATTTGAAAATAAATTTTGGCTATTTCCCAAATTTTGGGAATCATTTTTAGAAGTAAATTTTCACTATTTTCAAAGACAACTGATGTCGGTGATTTTCCAAAATTGGACAATAATTTTTGGAGATAAATGTTTTGATTTTTTTTTTCAAATTTGGGTGATTTTACAACTTTAGGCAATTCTTCTTGAGGATAATTATCTTTTGTCTTTAAAGCTAACATGGCTTTCAATTTTTGGTGATTTTCCAAATTTGGGAAATTTTCCAGATACGTTTTTGGAAATTATGTAATAATTAAATAACCAAGTCTAATCTCAAATTAGTGATACTTCATCAAAATCACTTTATACTACATCTCCTTCAAATTTGGACAAAACTAAACCATCTGCACAAACCAACCATTCACACATGAGAATGAAAAACCAAGGCTTTTTTTTTTTTTTAACTCCCAGGATTTCGTCTTTAGCTTTTAACTTTCAAACATCAAAGGGCAATTTTTTTTTGTTGTTGTTTATGTTGTTTAGTTTATTTCGGTCATTTTCAAAATATGGACTCAAATACAACAGAGAAGAAAAGAAAACAACAAATAAACCTGAAGTCAGTGCTAATATAGCATTACACCAAAATACAAACAAACAAACAAAACGAGACCGAAAAGGCGTGGGCTGAAGCTTAGCTTATTACGCCTACCCTTTTATAATCAGTTTCTGTCAGCTCCTAGATAATTGTATACAGAGCAGTTGAGCCAAAAAAAGAAAACATTAAATATACTTTTACATGGACCTATTATCAATTCAAATTCAAACACTTACAAATACACTCATGCATTATATTTATATTCGATGAGCAAACAATTCCATTTCCAAGGCATTCCACAGATTAACCCCATAAACTGAAACACATCTTTGTTTGACATTCCTTCTGTTCTTTGTTTCTGTGAAACAACTTCTAGATACAGTGTGGCAGCAGATTATTATATGCCTTGAACATCAACAGTGATATTTTGAAATCTACAAGTTCATTGAATTTGAGCATGTGACAATGTATACATAATTTTAGTTTAGTTTTTAAAATCTAATAACTCATTTACGGTGGTGGGAGGGTCATGGATTTAGGCATCATCACAACATAATGCCTAACAACAACCCTCTCAGCCCTCAAACAGGCCAAAATGTTCTCACTTTTCAAAAATGTCCTCGCTCTGTTATTGAAATATGTTGGTCCTCACTATGTATCATGAACAAATACACACACACATATATAAACAGTTAAACACACTGTGACAAGCTTGTGTTTTTTAAAAGCATCACTCTGATTGGTTCGAACTGCCCTGCATTGGATCCTTACCTCAAAAGGCTGTAGTGAATGGTGGAGTGTGTGTGTGTGTGTGTGTGTGTGTGTGTGTGTGTGTGTGTGTGTGTGTGTGTGTGTGTGTGTGTGTGTGTGTGTGTGTGTGTGTGTGTGTGTGTGTGTGTGTGTGTGTGTGTGTGTGTGTGTGTGTGTGTGTGTGTGGGTGTGTGTGTGTGTGTGTGTGTGTGTGTGTGTGTGTGTGTGTGTGTGTGTGTGTGTGTGTGTGTGTGTGTGTTGGGTTGGGGTGGGGTGGAGTGGGAGGTGGGGGGCATGACAACAGTTACCAAGACAACCGCAGTTCAAACAAACACAGATTTGGCTCCAAGAAAGAGGCGAGATCATGCACCTCGTATCGCTGCACAAACAGGAGCAGATGGCTGGATGATTTAAGCGCGTCTGTGTGAGAAAGCCATATTGAGCGCAGTTAGCCAAACGTAAGAAGTGCGGGCCGGAGCGGCCATCGATCACAGACCTCTACACCACTCCGCCGCTCTGCCAGGCCAGCTGCACATCACACTGAACATGCTCTGATGGATCTCCAGCTGATCACCGTCCAGCACCACAAGCTGCGGCGCCCGAGAGGCCAAAAACAAACCAAGAAAAAAAGCAACTGCGTCATCAGTTAGAGAACAGAGCAGAACATTTCTCAGGCTTCCTCCGGAGCTGCGGCGATGATTTAGGATGATTGAATGTGTTTCTTGGCCCGCGGTGCTGGAAGTCGACGGCAGGTCCCAAAGGTTCACAGTGGGATGAGGATGGAAGGGGATTTAGAGGGGGGGCAGATACTGCAGCTACAGTGTCACATTTGAATGTGTTGGTGATTTCCCCTGAGTGCCAGGGTTAATCAGTGAGTCAGCTGCGAGGAATGCGGCTGTGGATTACGCTGGGCCCGCTTTACAAACCAATCTGTTTGATTCAGGACTGAAGTGGGCAGCTTCCTCCGTGCACCTTGTTACTGAGCCTGTTGACTCAGTGTCATTAGGTGAGGAGAGGAAATCCAGCTCACACCTCGGCAGCCTCTCTTAACTCCACGGCGATGGATTTTACCATCACAGACAGGATGTGGACCGTCAGTTGCTAGGAAACAGCTTGGGTCCAAGTTTAAACCCTGTCAGATATTGATGTCAGCAAACACCAGAGCACGAAATTACACAGAGCCCGTTTCAGATGTTTATGATTGTAACTCAAATGGTTTCTGACCTTCATCACGACCCCCTGACGCAGCTGTTCCAAACACACGGAGCCGTTTAATGAAGCAGCGTTTTCTTCCCATTTTTCAAAACTTTAATTTACCCCACAAATGAAATTTAGACGGAGTGCCTCATTACTTGATTAAAAATATCTCTTTATAATTGATTTTACACTCAGTCCAGATGACTGAATATGAAAACATTCGGTGGGCCGTTTTTTTAACGGCTTCATTACTTTGAATTGAAGGGTTTTTTAATCCGAGGCTGTTAAAGCCACTTCCTTTTGCTACCCTGTGAAATTACTTTTAACTTTGCTGTTGCTGTAATTATGATTGAATCTCTGAGGTTCATTCAAAAGGCAGCGCTGTGCCATTTCAAAAGTGTTGGTGCCCTGCTGCATCTGCTCCCCATCAGGTGACCCGCGCTCGTCATATGAGAGAAAATCTTTTATAATCACTGACCCTTTGAAACCTGGAGCGACATCACTTTATTCTGCTGCGTTCAGACGCCCTTCACAAGTATTTAAACCTTTCAATCCTCAGCAAAAGGATTTGATGTCTTTTGAAAACATGAGAAAAAGGCAACGAGCAAGAAATGTTACTTAAACTGCAAGAAGTTAGATTTGTAAATTATTTTTTAAAAAGCTATGGGAAAAACGAAAAGCTGCAGGAATCAAAGCAATGGGTCCCTGAAAAACACCTGCATTTAGGGGCTATACAGCTGCAAAAAAAAACAGTGGCAGATCCCTAAAAACACTGATGTCTCAGGGGTTAAAAACTTCAGGAAAGGGGCGCTGGTGGCTTAGTGGTAGAGCAGGCGCCCCACGTACAGGGCTGTTGCCGCAGCGGCCCGGGTTCGACTCCAGCCTGTGGCCCTTTGCTGCATATCACTCCCTCTCTCTCCCCCCTTTCATGCTTGTCTGTCCTGTCCATTAAAGGCTCAAAAGCCCCCAAAAATATCTTTAAAAAAACTGCAGGAAAAACAGCTATGGGTTCTAAAACAACACCCACATCTGAGGGCTGAAAGTGACAGCAATATCATGGATGGGTCCCTAAAAATCCACCATGTTTAGGGATAAAAAGCCGCAGGAAAGGCAGCTATGGTTTCCTTAAAAAACACCCACATCTGGGGGCTACAAAGCTGCAGGAATAACAGTGATGAGTCCCTAAAAAACACCTGTATTATGGGGCTAATAAGCCCCAGAAAAAACAGTGGCAGGTCATTAAAAACCCACTCAGGGGCACAGCGATGGGAGTCTAAAAAAACACCTACATTTCGGGGCCATAACACTGTAGGAGATACAGTGGCGGGTCCCTAAAAACACCCACATCTGGGGGGTAAAAATCCGCAGCAATCACAGTGATGGATCTCTAAAAAACGCCCGTGTTTAGGGGCTAAAACTGCAGAAAACACAGCTCTGCACCCCTTAAAATATACCTGTATGTGGGGGCTAAAAAGGTCCAGGAAAATAGTCCTTGAAAGAACCCATGTTGGGGGTCACAGGTCACTGAAGCACACCCACATTTAGTGCCTATAAAGCAGCTGGAAATAGAAATGACACACGCAGACAGCAGTTTTGTTTGTTGGTCAACTCATCTACTGCGTCACTTCAGAAACACTGAACATATGAAGTGTAAATGTGCAGATATATGGACCACAGAAACAACGTAGTATCGTCACATTATCTGTGAGACTCTGTTTGTTGAGAAACATCGAGGGTATCAGTGAAAGAAAACCCTGAAACAGGAAATAGAATCAGGGAAAGAAAACAATGATGTTCTTGTAGCCGTGAGCAACAGAACACAAAACGTTTATCTCAGATATGTGTGTAATGTAGAATTAAATCAGCGTGTCGTTTCACAGAACCGTTTAAATCCATGTTTGGCGCATCGTATTTGACTCATCCTGTATCTGCATCATGATGTAACAGTGAGTGAGGTAAAGCAGTGTGTTGGTCTTCACTTTGATCAGACACACGTGTCAAATCTTTGTTTCCTTTTTCAAAACCAGAGAAAACTGAAGAATTTCCTGTTTCATTCTTTGCTCTGAAACACGTCTGTGTGGACTCAGTGACAAATGTTAATGACATGGTGACAACAAAACAAAATCAAATCACCATCCGTCGTCCAAACATGACCGGTGAATGATTAATGGTCACCACGGCGTCACCATTATCATTTAAATAGCTTATTGATCTTCCATTGACTATAGGCTGTAGATGGAAGGCGAGGAACGCTGTAGTGTGGATCACCATAATGGGGCTTGACTGGTGGGTAAATGTTTTCTCCCAGCATTACACAGAGACGTCTCCAGACTGGTAGAGGTGACCTTGGAACGTGCCTCACCTCGCCCCCAGGCAGCGGGCTGTGCTGCAGCTCTGTGTGTCTTTACATGTAGCGTGTGCACTGAACACAGGAGCACAGGGAACAGTGTGTTTTACAATACATACTGATTATGTGTTACGTGTTCTCCCGTCCTGCAGTCAGTCTCTACACATTCATCTGTTTTATGTCTCAAACACAACAGTGAATACAAAACATACACGACACGGACTCAGTACTCAGACGCATCACACCAACAGGGACTGTGATGACACTGTACTCAGATACATTGACTTGAATATGGAGTTGGTCCCTTTTGTAACAGCTTCAGCTCTTCTTGGAAGGTTTTCCATAAGATTTCAGAGTGTTTCTGTGGGAATTTGTGCCCATTCATTCTGTAGAGCACTGATGAGGTCAGCTGAAGGTCTGGCTCGCAATAATCTCCGTTCCAGTTCATCCCAAAGGTGCTCGATGGGGCTGAGGTCAGGGCTCCATGTCTTCATGTCCTGGCTTTGTGCACTGGGGCACAGTCATGTTGGAAAAGAAAAGGGCCAAAGTGTTGCCACAAAGTTGGAAGCAGAGCATCGTCCAAAATGTTTCTTCACTGGAGATGATGGGCCGAGACCAAATCCTGTACAGCCCTGTACCATCATCCCTCCTCCGCCAAACTTCACAGTTGGCACAAAGCAGTCCGGCAGCTAACGTTCGCCCGGCATCTCCCAAACCCAACACTTGGCCATGGACACCTCGCGCCACACAATGTCGTGCTTCCACTCTGCGTGGAATATCCAGCAGGGATGAAGTATCACAAACTGTCTTGTTTCAAAGGTGGCGTCCTATCACAGTACCACGCCTGAAGTCACTGAGCTTTTCAGAACGACCCATTGTGTATCTCAAATGTTTGAGACTGCATGACTCGGTGCTTGATTTTATTCACCTGTGGCAACAGGTCTGAGTGAAACACCTGAATTCAGCCATTAACAGGTGTGGCCAAATACTTTTGTCCATATAGTGTATATGCACGACAGACTGTATCTAACAGATAGAACATTAGACTCCCAGTGTAGCACCAAACCACAGCAGCCAGTCCAATAGATTTTAAGCTCCTAACAGAGAGTCTGCAGAGCATTGAACACACGTATGTACCGACTTCAGTGACCCCCAGTGTTTCTGTTTCTGTGCACGCCATTCAAGGTTTCAACAGGGTAGTGTTGTCTCAAATTACGCACATCTGTTTTGCACTTACCACTTAGTTTGCATTTTATTTAACCTCCTCTGCTTCGTCTATCTATCTGTCTATCTGTCTATCTATCTATCTATCTACTTACCTATCTGCCTACCTGCTGACCGACCGACCTACCGACCTGCCTACCTACCCTCCTGCCTACCTATCTTCCTGCCTATCTACCGACCTGCCTACCTACCTTCCTGCCGACCTACCTTCCTGCCTACCTACCTACCAACCGACCTGCCTATCTACTGACCTACCTGCCTACCTACCGTTCTGCCTATCTACTGACCTACCTACCGACCTACCTTCCTGTCTACCTACCTTCATGCCGACCTACCGACCTACCTTCCTACCCACCTACCGACCTATCTTCCTGCCTACCTACCGACCTACCTACCTGCCTACCTTCCTGCCTACCTACCTGCCTACCTTTCTGCCTACCTATCTTCCTGCCTACCTACCGACCTACCTTCCTGTCTACCTACCTTCCTGCTGACCTACCGACCTACCTTCCTACCCACCTACCGACCTATCTTCCTGCCTACCTACCGACCTACCTACCTGCCTACCTTTCTGCCTACCTACCTGCCTACCTTTCTGCCTACCTATCTTCCTGCCTACCTACCGACCTACCTTCCTGTCTACCGACCTTCCTGCCGACCTACCTTCCTACCCACCTACCGACCTACCTTTCTGCCTACCTACCGACCTGCCTATCTAATGACCGACCGACCTTCCTGCCTGCCTACCTACTGACCTGCCTATCTACTGACCTACCTACCGATCTACCTTCCTGTCTACCGACCTTCCTGCCGACCTACCTTCCTACCCACCTACCGACCTACCTTTCTGCCTAACTATCTTCCTGCCTACCTACCGACCTGCCTATCTAATGACCGACCTACCTTCCTGCCTGCCTACCTACTGACCTGCCTATCTACTGACCTACCTACCGACCTACCTTCCTGCCTATCTACCGTCCTGCCGACCTACCTACTGACCTACCTACTTACTGGCTGTCCCTCTGTGTGTCCACAGTGTGATCCAGGTGAGGCCACCAAGCTGCTGTACGACCTCCTGTACACGGAGCCCATTAAGATCGTGCTGATGCCTGGCTGCAGCTCCGTGTCCACCCTGGTGGCTGAGGCTGCTCGGATGTGGAACCTCATAGTGGTACGTAAGAACTTTTCTGTGTGTAAGTTTGATTACTTCACTAAGCATTTACTGCAACACAACACAACAGTGAGTCAAAGTGTTGGCGCTGCAGGGTGGGTCCTTCTAGGACAGAGTCCTCTGGTGTAAGGAAAGTGATACACTTACATTGTGGTTCAGAGGGGAGAAAAGAGCTGCCCACAGTGTTTAGTCGATGAGGGATCTGTGGGTACTGCTGTGTGTAAACACCACAGAGAGCACTTAGGTGAAAACAAAGAACAGAAATCACACTACAGGAGGACACTGAACACCAGAGAGCCAGAACTGTTCAGCTGCAGACAGCCAGCTGAGGGAAGTCACAGTTAGATTAGAGATGCAAACATGGATCTCTTGGTTACAGTTGTGATCCTGATTCATTCAGTCACTCATACGTGACCATACGTTCAATCTTACTGGGGGTAACGCAGGACTCCCTGTGTTTAATCAGTGTTTTTGTCCAAAATCAACACGGCCCGACTCTGCTATATATAAAATATAAAATATATATTTAAAATATATGAAAATAAGAAGTTTGATACAAATGGCTTCTAGACTTCTACAATGTAGCATCCAACAGTCAGGTCAGTCAAGTCAAGTCAGGTTTATTTACTGTACATATCCCAGTATCACAGATTTGCCTCGAGGGGCTTTGTAATCTGCAGAGCATACGACACAGATGAGTGTGTCTGTCAAGAGGTCAGGATCCTGACACAGCAACATCTCTGAGCTCAGAGCAAAGTACAGCATTAATGCCATTCTGCTCTTCAGGGACTGAAAGTAAAGTGCTTTCACACTGAAAGAAGTTTCAGACATGTTCCTGCATTTTTAATATGCACTGCTATTTTTGTTAGAAAGAGCTTTTCCTCCGGTTCCAACAGTAAAACTGTGACCCACATATCTCTGTCATTGTCCACCTCATACAGCAGCACCTAAGACTGCAGGCAATCTGCAGGGACATCATGAATAACACAGTAAATTTGATTTACTGTGATCTGGATCCAGGCTGTCTAACAAAGCATGAAAACCAGCACATAGTCAGTGTCATCAGGCTAATTCAAGACACACTGTACACAGAAAAGATATGAAATTAACACAAAGACCGAGAAATCAATCCAACCTGAGTAACTGTTACAGCAGCTAACCCGATGAATGCAATATGTCGTTATGTATGAGTGATAGAAATTCCTTTTATGTCTAACTTCAAAGATTTCCTGTGATTAAAAGAGATATACAGCTGTGTCATCAGAGAATGGGACTGGACCAAGAATTGAGCCTTGTGGCACACCAAATTTCATTCACATTATTATGGAGACACACGTCCACCCCATCAAGGCAACTCAGTTCACCTGTTCCTGATTACTCACAGCCAGGCCAGCTTCACTGTGACTTCATCATGTTTTACAACATATCTCAGGAACACAAGGGGAGACATTTGGTCAGATACTGAATTGGTGACACCCATCGTTAAACAGAGGAGGTGGCCTCCGACACCACTTATCCCCCACCAATAATGCAGTCTTGGGATCCCTCCCTAGACGACTTAACACCCATTCACACCTGGTCCCATCTGACCCCAACGACACACATGATGGGCAGGTGGGTCAACGACTCACATGTGACCTTAACGAATCTGTAAGGGTTCACACCCACACAGAGTTTAAGGCCTGCAACTCCACACAAGTCAGTTAGAACTGAAGAAGCCTCTTGGGTGAGAGGCGAAACGTCTTTAAGAAACTCAAGCAGGTCCAGTTGCCTACGATACAGCACTTCTGATTACCATGACCTCCAACAAGTTAACTGATTGTGCTGCCAGGTTAAAGATGTGTTTAATGCATCCTTGTCTTCACTGACATGAATGTAAACTGTAAATGCAACTTGACTGGTGCACAGAGGTGTACAACTGTGTGGCGCTAATTGTATTTTTTGAAGACTGACATATTGTTGTGTCCAACATTAGCTGTTCCTTTTTAATTTATGTTCTTTTTTTAATCATCATTTCGCAGCAGTTGATGTCGTGCGGGT
Organism: Epinephelus fuscoguttatus; assembly: GCF_011397635.1. Taxonomy (NCBI): domain Eukaryota; kingdom Metazoa; phylum Chordata; class Actinopteri; order Perciformes; family Serranidae; genus Epinephelus; species Epinephelus fuscoguttatus. Next base: position 41,317,097 of record NC_064768.1, on the reverse strand, counting down.
AGCACGAGCTCTAATGTGGTTGTTTCTATCACCCTGTGTCTCAGCTGTCGTACGGCTCCAGCTCTCCGGCTCTGTCCAACCGCCAGCGTTTTCCCACCTTCTTTCGCACTCATCCGTCTGCCACGCTGCACAACCCCACTCGAGTGCAGCTCTTCCAGAAGTGGAAATGGACCAAGATCGCCACCATTCAGCAGACGACAGAAGTCTTTACATCAGTGAGTCGTAGAGAATTATAAGATACCACTCGTTGGAGGGTACTTTACAGATTGTGTTGCAGTATCCCAATTTACAAAATTTCTTCCGAGCTTTAACAGTGATTGTCCAATCACAGCCTGTCATGTCAAGCATGTCAAGGATTTCTGTGCATGTTGAAGCGGTGTGTACGAGGCTCTGTTCAGAGAGGCACTCTGTATTTTAAAGTTTCAGCAGACTATCTTGTGTTAAGTTACAAACATGATTGGAACGCATTGTTGTTTCAGATTGTGTTCCAGAAGTATTCATTCATTTTTCTCATTTCCTATCTCTCTCCCCTCCTTTATCTCCCCCATCTCCTCTCTCGTCTCCCCTCCCCTGATTGGTTTCTCTCTGCCTCGCTCTTGTCACCTGCTGTTTTATCTGCTGGTATCATCACCCACGCTCCCGCCATCATCTTTCTAAACCACCAACTCGTCTTCCTCCTCGCTACTTTGCTCCGACTTCAATTGCTGTTTACTGTTCTTCAAATTTCTTTTTGCAACCTACCGTTCCATTATCTCTCCCACGCCTATTTTGGTTGCCATCTCTCTCGTCCTGTCATCTTCCGCACGCTCATTATTGTGTGCATGTCTCTCTGTGTTTGACAGACTCTGGATGATCTGGAGGAGAGGGTGAAGGAGGCAGGGATTGAAATCAGTGTTCGTCAGAGCTTCCTCACCGACCCTGCTGTGGCTGTTAAAAACCTCAAGGTACCAGATCCCTTTATTCTTCTTACACATAGCAGGCAGCAGAATGCCAATCAGTCGGCCTTGTCTGGCCCGGTCACCACAGAGAGCTACTGGATACTTGGCAACAGTAGCCCAGAGATTACAGAAGTAGAGTCCTGCCCAGAATGAGAAGTGATTCAGCTGCATCTCTGTGGTTCCAGCTGCCCAGTGGCCCAAACTGAAGCCAGTATTGAAGAGCTCTCAGATACAGCACCATTAATGATCACCAGAATATGTTCATCTCCAAAGCGATCCATTCACAGCACATACTGGTCTCAGTATGTGCTGTATCTTACTCTTTGATGAAGCATCCTCAGCACCATGTGTGCTCACCCACTCTCTCTGAAGCCTTTGACTCTGGGTGCTTCTCAGAGTCAGGGGTGTTTCCTTGGTAACACATGTCCTTCCAAGCAGAACGTACATGCTACTTGGCCGTCGGATGTAGTCCGTGTAGTGTGTTCAAATGCAACTGACACAGGGTGACGTGAGGTGACGTAGACGACGCAACAGTTGGCTTTTGTCGCCACTAGGTCTTTGATGTTGGTTTGGTGTGTCCGTACCTTAAGACACACCTTCAAGCAGGTAGCACTGTTGTCATGGAAATGCAAATCCCTGCTGTGCTGGGCTGACGGCCTGAACCAAACCAAACCAAACCAGCTCATTACTGTCGAAGGGGAATTAGACTGTCCTATCCAATAAAGGCAAAAAGCCAAAAATAATCTTAAGAAAAAGAATAATGACATTTTCTTTATTTATCATTGTTGTCGGCCTAAAGAAATTCCTACGTTCTCTGACTGTAAACGTGCAGCTTCTGCACTGAATTTAAAAACAAAGTTTAAACATTTAATTGACTAAAATGTGTCACACGTCTTCAGTCTGGTGCCTTTTCCAAACCTGAACAGCGATGGCTCGTCTTCAGCCTCTCTAGCAAGGTTAAGGTAAAGTAAAAAGTAAAAGTCTCAGAGGGAAATATAGAATTTAACAGTGAGTGGACGGATGTGTTTGCTTTCACCAGAACAAACAAATAATAACTAGCCCCCTGCAGAGGAGCCATCTTGTGGTAAAATGTATGTTGAATGCTCATTTAGACCAATTTCTAATGTCAGTAGGCTAACTCAGACTGAATACACAGTGTTATTATGAGGCTCAGATATGTTCTGCAGCTCCAGGCAGATTTGTTTTTTAATTATTTTTGATCATTAGGTGACCTTTGGGCTGACTGCATCACCACAGAGGAACAAGTTATAGCATGGTTCTGTTTTTCAGCCGCGAGCAGCGACACACGGATCCGAGCTGAAACCTGAGTGTGTTGGATTCTTTTTATTTTATTTCTTTTTTTTTTTAATGAGTCTGATTTGGAGTCTGCACAAAGGTTTCAATGGAAGGAGCCACTGAGCCTCTGTCTTTCCTCTATCCTTCCTTTCCTTCATTGTCTCCTTCCTCCACCTGTATCAGCCTGAATCACTCTCTTCCTGGCACACACACACACACACACACACACACACACACACTTTACAGTGACCTTGCTCAGCATGCCAGCCTAGTTTTGGTGTGCAAGATTAATTGGCCAGAAACTATGGTAACAGCATGACTGTAACCTGCTGCAGAGGAAGTGTGGTGCAGGAGCTGCTGGGTGGTGCAGGAGCTGCTGGGTGGTGCAGGAGCTGCTGGGTGGTGCAGGAGACGACGGTCAGCTCCTGGTTTCTGTCCACACTGTGGGGACTTTAACTTTTCATCTTCACCCTGTGTGTGACATCATCTTTCTTCTTTTTCTCCCTCCAAGCGCCAAGACGCCAGAATCATCGTCGGCCTGTTTTATGAGACGGAGGCCAGGAAAGTCTTCTGTGAGGTAACGTGCTCTCCTGTTCACACACACACGTTCATCTGTGACACACTCGGCTCACATGAATTTAAAATATCAGAAACACATAACAAAGTGCCTGAATTTAAGACGCTTAAAAAAGTTCATGTTGAGTTCCAGTTTCAAAGTTTTGTGTCATCTCATGTCACAGTGACGGCCTGGGCACCAAATGTGCGACTGTGCTCGATCAAAACAAAATCAGACTGCATCACTTTTTAAATATTTTCTTTCTGTCAGTCAGATCAAAGTTTATAAAAGTTATGACCGTCCCATCGTGGACACACAGACGCTGTGACTCATCGTCTCAGAGGATGTGACGGATGTTCGATTGTCCATCAGACGGTTCATCAAACATGACATCACTGTGACACAAACTGAAGAGCAGCTCAGCGTTTCCAGAATGTGATTTATTATCCAGAGTTGAAGCTGTGGCGTGTTTCCTGTTGACTTCTTTTGTAAATGTGCTTCCTGTCTGTGCGTGTCACATCCTCCTCCGTCCTCTCACCGCTTCATCGTCCTCCTGCAGGTGTACAAGGAGAAGCTGTACGGGAAGAAGTACGTGTGGTTCCTCATCGGCTGGTACGCAGATAACTGGTTTAAGATCAAGGACCCGTCTATTAACTGCACCGTGGAGCAGATGACGGAGGCCGTGGAGGGTCATGTGACCACTGAGATCGTCATGCTCAACCCAGAGACGGTGCGCGGCGCCTCCAACCTGGTAAGACGGGCATGATCTTGTCATGTAGCTCATCAGTAGTGCTCAACAGAAACATCTGCAGCTGCACAGGCTCATGGGAGTTCATCATAAATGCACTAATGCAGTTTTTATATTTTTGCTACAGCAGCATAAAAATGTCTTTAAAGCAGCATCAGTGTGTTTCCTCAGGATCATCCTCAGTTTCCTCTGCAGCCACACACCTGCTATCAAGTGTTTCAGTGATGCCAAAGCAGCAGTCAGCTGTCGTTTTACACAGTGGCGCCTCAGCTTGTTTTTATAGCGGGGCAGATTGGGTGGCGCCAAAACCAAAAGCCCAAACTGAACTTCAGAAAATGTATAATGCTATTGAAGTTTGTATGTGAGAGTAAAGATACTGATATACTTTGTTTCTATGTCTCTGTGCCAGCGACACACGTGGCTGGTTTTTCGTGTTGTCTGTTCGTACAGACATTCTTCAAATTTGGCACAAATGCCCACTTGGACTCAACAATACTGATGAATTGTTGGTGGTCAAAGGTCAACATCAGTGTGACCTCATCTGTCTAACCCATTAAACACACATTAAACACATTAAACACACATTAAACATGGCTTAATAGAGACAGTTTCAAACACAAATCAGCTTCACTATAACTCGCAGCATTCACAGACAAACACTTGTCTTTATCTGGACACATTTTCCCCACAAATACAACATGCTGAGAGCCGGTGTTTAACGACTTCAGAGTGAGACCGGGTTGTTTCAACAGAACTAAACTTTAGTCAGACGCACTTCATCCATCCTTCAAAGAGCTGGAGGCATTTCTCCTTTAATAAAGCAGATATATGAGGCTGGTAGCAAAGCAGCAGAGGTGAATATTTGATATTCTTACATTGGAAGATGTTTCCTTTATTTGTGTGTGTGAAACCTTTATTTGACCTGACCTGAATGTGGCTGTCATTTATGTTGGAGGAGTGTTTTGCTGCACAGGTGCTTGCTGGGTAGTGCTTCCAGGATCCTGCTCTGTATGCTGCTGCTGACACTAAAACTCCATTAAAACACAGAGGGTAGACTTTTATTAACGCTGCGAGCGTGTTATCTGCCAGCCCTGTTGTCTGGAAGTTCTGTCTGAGTGAGCAGGGGAGCACTTGAGATGCAGGAATGGCCTCTTATTGATCAAAGTGCGGTGAAGTGATACTGGCTGTGTGAGGCGCAGACATCATCCAGGGAGGAGGAAAAAAAGCAGGTTGCTGCGTCTCGCTTTCATCTTCAGATCTGAATGTGTCTGAACAGAGCACACTGATCACCAATCACACTCTCTCTGGCTCTGATTCTGACAGTGTGATGAGCTGACCACACATCTCATCACTGAAGTCAATGATGCATTTTATATAGTCTTAATATTGACAGCATTTAGGGCTCAGTTGGCAGAGTGGGGTGGCCATTAATTGTAGAGGTGGTGGTTTGAAGCCAGAGCTCCTCTTAACCACGTGTCCTCGAATAAGACACTGAATCAGAGTCCTGGACACGTCCATGTTTGGGTGTCCATAAAATACCAGAGCCAGTTTGTTACCTGTCGTTATGTCTCAGTCAAAGCTGCCCCATGATCAAACCCCCCCAGGCTCCAGTCCCTCACATGAAGCTGGTTCTCCGTTCTTGAATTGGACGTCTCTTTGACTGGATGGTGAAAACATTCAATCACTGCCAGGTTAGGAAACATGTTAGCATGCTCCTTCCACCACCATCAAACCTCCAAAGGATCCCAACTCCATGTAGGCTGCCACCTCATCCTCGGGCTGCAAAGTGTCATGGCTGGAGTCCTCCACGTATGACAAAAGAAATGTAAATCCCATTAGACACACAAGTCTCTGTCATGATTGTGATGTTACGTAGCTCAGTGAGCAACATCTGAAACAGACTGAGTTTTACAGTAAAACAGTAACAGAGGATTCAAAAAACAAAGTGAAATTTCTCGTAGATATAATGAGCTAAAAGACAAATTCTCATCATTTGGGAGAGAGCCATGAGATAAGAGGAAGGATTGTTATGTAAAGAGGACACTGACTCTGCCTGAGATCCTGAGGCAGGAGATCCACAGCTGAGCCAGCCAGACAACAAATACCTGGTCTCCCTCGCAGCCCCGCGGTCCACTGCAGGAACCTAACAAACCGTAACATGACGTGTAGCCATCATCACATTGTCTCTGCATGCCTGAGCAGGACCACAACCTGGGACTGAACGTGGACATTGCTCATTAGGTGAAACTAAATGCAAGTTCCAGTTTCTGTCAGAGGTTGCCAGAGTTCTGTCTGAAATATTTGGTCAAGCAGATGTGACATTACGTCACAACAAAGACGACGACAACACTCACTAACATTTATTCACTGTGCAGAGAGACATCCAGGACTTTAACAAAGACAATCAGTGGAGAGCATTTGGTGGACAACCAACATGTCCAGGTCCTCATTCCTCAACGTAATGTCATAAAACAGTTTGTATGATATCCTACGAATTCACACCCCACAAATGACTTTCTCAACGTAAAGTTACGCAATTAATGTAAAGTTACTGTGGTTAGGAAAAGAAACACGGTGAAGACGTTCCTTAAACTGACCTGAAAGTCTGTCGTTTTGTGACCCATCAACTGCCCCAAACTGCCTCCTTACAAGCACTCGGGAATGCTTCCTTGTTTACTGCTGTCAGTGCATCGGTCACGTGATCACAGCCTTTCAAAATACTTAGGATATGTATGAATTTTGGTGCATTGCTTTTCGTTGGAAAACATATGAAAGTTTTGTGAGGGCAGCCTGCCCTTGTAGCCTGTTCAGACCATCCTGATGACGTGAGCTCACTGTTCTGTCTCAGGGTCTGTATCAGTCTGGACTCGCTGCTGCCCTGAACACTTGCCATAAGTTAAAATCCAATCGTGGCCAATCAGGGGTCTGCGCCATAGTTGACAATGTAAGCAGCCAATCAGGGACGTTGTTGTTGATGATGTAAAATGCAGGCCGCAGCTTGCAGAACAGTAATGGTGCCTCCCAAAGCAGCAAGTTCTAACTAAGTAGAGTAAACATAGCGATAAGTGAAGTTATTGTAGGAGTAGAATAGTCTTCGCTGTTCTTCTGACTGGATTTGTCAAATTTGATTTATCAGCTCGCTCCACTGCGATGAACAAGACGTTCTCTGGTGTTTTGTTATGCTGACTGGCTGAAGGAGTTTATCAAGGTGAGTACTACCGCTAATTCAAAGTGTTTGGGACGGCACCGAGTCCAGACTGATACAGCATGTTGAGCTCACCTCACCAGCATGGTGTGACCAGCATACCTCCCTTGTAGCGAGGAGGCACTTCAGAGAGAGCTTTAGTCTGCAGTTAAAAACCAAAAGGTGATGTTGTTTGTGACTCAGATGTTTGAGCTCCGACATTTCCCAGACTCATCGTTTCCTGTCGTCTCTCTGTTATCAGCTCTCTGACAAAGGCATAAAATGCCGATAGCAATAACAGGTGTACAAGGAAGAGTCTCAGTGGTCGACATAAAGATACAACACAACGAATGGCAGCACAGTGGAGCAAACTGACAAACCACAGAGTGGTTCTCTGTGCCTTTTTGGGCCACTGACTGGTTTGTGTCGGCCCCAGCTGCGACTTGCACTCAGTGTAATGGTTGATTTACTTTTGTCTTCTTTTATTTTTGCTTCTGTAGATATTCTCAACAAATCAATCAATAAGAAAACAGACCTGGACACCACTTCAGTTTTTAACGACATGAAGCATCTTTATTTTTTTCTAATGTCCTAAAGTCCTAACAGTCCGCACATTTTTCACTCTTCAAAGTTTGTAATGACAAAAATTATCTTACAATATAACTCTCGACCTGATTGAACTCCTTAAGGTCTTGGGATCAAAGCAGAGATTTGGTCTGAAAGAAGCCCAGTTGTGGCCACCACAAAGCAGCAAGCTGCACCTAGAGGGCGGTTAGATCACACACTCTTTTAGCTAAAGTCAAGGCAAGCAGCAAAGCTGTCTGGAATGACAACGCCTTCAGAGGGGAGCACTTCTTAGGACTGAAAGGATCCTTCAGGAAGACCTCGAGCATCAGTGGCATGTCTGATCGCAGTGAAGAGGCTGCATCACCGGGCGTTGTCTCCTGAGCCCCTGCAAGACTGTTTCACGAGATCGTAGGCAAAGACAGGTCTGTTTCCTGCTCTGCAGCTACTTACTTCACTTGCCTACCAAGCAGAACAGATCTCACTGTGGTCTCTTTAATGCTGCATATTCAAAACCACAGTTTGCAAAATACAGTAGAAGGCAGAGAAGAACCTCGTATCAAGTTCAAGTTATGGGAAGCCCCAGGTTACACGGTTTGAAGTTCCTGCAGTGGGAAAAGGATTTCAGTCGGGCCCAGATGATTCCAAGCAGCGCTCAGGCTTGTGGGGAATCTGCAGATCAGAGATATAAGCAGCTGCAGATCTGTGCAGACCATGAAAATCTGTAATAAAAGCTTAAAATCAATTCTATAAATGACAGGTAACCAGTGGAGGTTACCTCTCTCACGTAGGAGCTGTCAGTCTTGACTAAAGACACGTCCCCTCACAGTTATGGCCCTTTATCAGAGCGGTGTGATGTGACACATCTGGTGACAGACATACTGTATCTGGTGAAAAGGTATTAAATCATTCCTGCTTTGTCCTTTATTTTATCCAAAATAGAGCCGAAACACTTCGATACAACACGGTCCAATTCAGTCCATCGGCACGTCTATCGGCACAGATGATGTACTAAGATGACTGATCACTGATGGCAACTTTATGATGGCAATGACATTTTATGATCATTGGCTCACTGCTGGGTACATCACTAGTCCTCCCCCCCCTCCGTCCTGCTCATGTTGTCTTATATGTGTGTTGGTGCTGCTGCTGGCTGCACAGCTGGGCGCAGCAGGTGTAGTACAGCAGCGTGTCCTGGACGCTCTCCAGATGCTCCTGTCACCGTCAGATCCAACGTGACTGGGACATTTATTATCTTCCACTGAGCCTCACAGTGCAGCACAAAGAAAGTGAGCACAGCGTCAGTTCAGTCAGGACACGATTGTGAGCTCAGCTCACATTCCAGCTACATCAGCTGATCTCCAGCAGCCCAATCAACTGATGGATCAGCTGATTCATGGAAGGGAGTCAGCTGATAGATCACATGATTCCTGTCTATGCAACCAATAGTCAAATCTCATTCAGGGTGCCCTGTTTAAACTGCTCTGGCCTGCCTACTTTTGCTGCTTCCTCTGCAAGCTGCTTTGCAACCCGCCTCCACCCCAGCTCCTCCTTTTCATGCTGTGTCTGTTCTGTTCCCGGGGGGTCTTTGCTGCTGCTTGAGCCCGGTCTCACTCCAAAGTCATCAAAATCCAGGGCTTGGACAGTGATGTGCAGCGTCAGATACCAATGAAGAAAGGCGTCCTTTAACCTCAGAATGATACCCGGCCGGTTGCCATTATAGTTTAACGGCGCCCGTCGGTGTCAGGGGGAAACGCAGCAGACAAGGACTAAAGTTAAGACAGCGAAAGACAGAGTGGGGCGGGCAGGAGTGGCGGTGGATGGGTCCAACGAACAGCGACGAGATTCTAAAGCCAAACCCTATTCTTTTTTCCAAAACCCAACTACGTGTTTTTGTTGTTCAAGAAAAAACATTAATTTGCGGTGTTGTACATTTCCTGTGAAAACAGAAGTGTATTTTGAAAACAGACAATGCATGTAACAGGCTGAAGTTGACACGGCGTCCCAGAACGTCAACAACCAACACACCCAGGGTACCTTGGACGTCATATGTGGACGTGGAAAGTCCATGACCAAGCGTGGACATGTGACGAGGTCGCAGTGAGGATGAGTTAGCTGCTCTCCCTGCCTTAAGCTTTCCATGAAGGTGCATGGAAGGGCAGAGAGGTTTGCTCTCTTGGCCTTAGGCTTGGTGTAGGCCCAAGAAAAGGCAGATGATACTGCAAATGGAAATAAAGTTTTCTTTGACTGAAGTATAGTTGTTGCAAACATCCAAAATATTTAGGGCAGATGCTTCACCAATAAAAGATGTCAATACAACACAGGAAGTAGGGTGTACACCCTGACTGGACTAATCCAAAGAAGAGCTTTAGCTCAAAGGGTCATTTGTGGATGTGCCAATAAATTGCACTTATGGGAGTTACAGTGTGCGGACCTTTCCTCGTGTTCCTTATTGCTTATCCACAGAAAATGTCGCCCCCTGATGTTTTGGAGGATATTGCCATGAACAGTGTGGTGAGCATAACACCTCTGTGTTGCAGCTCACATGTCTTGTGCACGTATAAACAAAGTTTAATCAGGGCACTCTGTCCCGTCAACTGGGTCACATCTAGTAACTGGATAGGTGGTGTGTTGTTTGGGTGGGGTTTTGAATTCAGTGGTGTTCCATATCAAAAGCTGTGTGCTTAACGTCGACTCAAATCCAGTAGGATTAAACAGTAGAGGCCCATACTGAAGGTCACACCTGTGTTTTTTATATAAATGGTAAAAACCTGTTTCCATAGGATTTTTTATGATAAACAACAGATGGGGGGTTTTTTCTAATAAAAGCTCTTTATAATTAAAACAGAGGGGGGTTTCAGAGGCTGTGTCACAAGAGACAGTCTGAAACGAAGGTGATAATTGTCCTCACTTCAGGCTCAGGTGTTAGAAGAGCTGACAAGCTGAGAAGCGCTGATTCACATGATGATGTAATGCCTTCGGTTTCAGCAGGTAAAAGAGTTTCTGATGGATTAAATCAGTAGACTGAGGCACATGGGCCGACCATGTGACTGCCATCCCAGAGGCCTTACTGTATGTATACTACGTTCTGTGGTTTCATCAGTCTGAAGTTTGATCAGACACCAGAGCACTGCTCAGAGATTTGACACCATGACAGTGAGTAATACTACCAGACAAAATTTCATAACTCTGCAGTGTTACCACAGTAACAGTCATTTTATCCTCCATCTTGGGAACATACATGCTACCGAGTAAATAATTAAGAAACTATAAAAGAAGGAAAGCCCAAGACGTCACACAGTGAAGTGTAGCTACAGTCCCAGCTGGACGAGGACATCTAACTGGCCTACTGTCCTTGTCCCAGTATACAAGCACGGGAGGGGAATCCATTTATTGAGCCAAGTATGTGCGACTCCTCTACGATAGGTGGAGATATGCCCCCTTTCAGCTTGTTAGTATTGGACCTTTTTCCTGTTGACCTATTACGTCACAGACCAAACAATGGACAAACGGTTAGCTAGCAGCTAACTGCTACCATGGTGGACAACTTTACAGCTCTGTACATTTGGTCCGTCCAAAAAGTCACGGCTCTGGATGTAGATTTCTCCATGTTGTTACCGGCTTCTTCAGTGGCGACGCTCAAAATGAGCTGAAATGAAACAAGTGCACATCAGTGAGGTAAATGAAATAAATAAATCTGGACAGAGAGCTCACTGGATGCTCTGTAGAATCAAATGTAGATCAACAAAGTGTGTTGGGTGCTCTTGGAAAATGAGGAAGAACAAGATAAACCAGAAGGCACTTCAAAGATACAAGAGGATATATCTAGGAGGAAGGAAACATAAAAAACCCTTATTGTTGTGGTTAAATCAACAAAAGAGCCGACATGTTTTGGCCATGTTTACCTGCCAGCAGCCTCTGGCACCTGTGTGATTATGGCTCTTGTCTGTCAGCAGCAAAGCTAAAGGTACCTTGACATAATTATAGAGCCACAGACGTTCGTAGGCAGGAGGTCGGGGTGGACGGATGGGTCAACAAACTGAGCAACTTTGACACAGGAGACCGCTGTGTTTTTCCTGTGTCTGAACAACAGCCAACATTGGTTTCTTTTAACCACAACCACGATCTTTTATTTACCGGTTTTCGATGACTTTGGAGTGAGACCAGGTTGCCAAATCACGGTCTTTCCCTAATCCAGTAAGGGTTTTTTTCTGATCCATAATTTCACTCTAATGCAATCAGTGTTGTGCCTAAAGGTGTTCAACAAGTTCTCATCCCAACCCAAATATCGCTGCTTGGTCAGTGGACTTTTACGTCTACGTATGACACGCTAGGTGTCTTCCTGCATCTGTTGTTGGCGTTCTGGGACGCCATGTCAGTTTCAATTGTTACACGCATTCTGTCTTTGTAAAATAGACTTGTGTTTTTACAGGATGTGTACAGTTTCTGCTCGTTGGACGTAAATGTCGTGATGTGCAGTGAACACATTCAGACCACCTAATCCAGATGTTCTGAGTTAACGGCGTGAACATCATCCATCTGTAGTCAAGCACTATTTCTCCTCTTGTTCTCTCCTCACCAGACCTCTCAGGAGTTTCTGGCCCAGCTGATGTCTAAACTCGGGGGTAAGAACCCAGAGGAGACGGGCGGCTTCCAGGAGGCCCCCCTGGCGTACGATGCTGTATGGGCTCTAGCCCTGGCCCTCAACAAGACCGTGGGCCCCCTGAAGGCCAAGGGTCACCGACTGGAAGATTTCAACTACAACAACCGAGACATCACAGCTGAGATCTACCGAGCCCTGAACACCAGCTCATTTGAAGGAGTTTCGGTAAGAACAAAACCCAGAGGAGGAAAGAAGTGCAGAGACTGAGAGAGGGTAGAGAGAGCTGGAGAGTGATATGTGTGTGAAGGATGAAGGGGGACGTTAAAACATTAAAATTCTGCCTCTTTCTTTCAGGGTCATGTTGTATTTGATGCTCAAGGCTCTCGAATGGCCTGGACTCTTATTGAACAGCTTCAAGGTATGACACAACACATATCCCTGCTTAAAGTGGAAGTCATTTTAATAATCAGCTTATGTAATACAGTGTGCAGTGATCTTGTTCTTTCAATCAAACTGTAAACATTCATTAACCATAACCGCTGATGCTGTTAGGGTTACAAGGGGGCTGGAGCTTCCCCCGAGGCAGGGTTCACCCTGGACAGGTCACCAGACTATCACAGGGCTGACACATAGAGACAGACAACCATTCACACTCACATTCACACCTACGGACAATTTAGAGTCACCAATTAACCTGCATGTCTTTGGACTGTGGGAGGAAGCTGGAGCACCTGGAGGAAACCCACGCTGACACGGGGAGAACATGTCAGAGCACCTGGAGGAAACCCACGCTGACACGGGGAGAACATGCAAACTCTGCACAGGAGGACCCCAGCCAGCTGACGGGTTTGAACCAGGAACCCTCTTGCTATGAGCAGTGTTCATTTCCTTGACGAGTTTGAATGTTTAGTATTGGCTTCAGCCCCTCTGTGACCCTCTGAGGATAAGCGGCTAATAGAAAGATGGAGCTTGGAGAGTTTTAGAAAATTAGCAGTTATAAAACTGCCATTTTAATAAAGTCAGCGTGTTCTCATTGCTGTTTTCTGGCATCAGTTTTGTTTAAAGAAACATTATGTAAAGGGACTCACGGTGGAGAGATCACATGTATCTCTGATAAAAACAAACTTCAGGAAAGTTGTTTTTTTCTACAAATGTACCATTAAATAACATTTGGCTTCACCATCATTTAAACTACGGTGATGCAAATCGTCACACCCTGATTTACCTTGAAGACACCTCCAACACATGCACTCAAACCCATAAACACACCACCCACACTCCCCTTCAGATTACGTCTCCCTCTGTCATGTTTCAGCCGGGTTAATGTTGAGATCATCCTCTCTTAACCTTGATATCCAAACTCCACCCTGGGTGTCCACCTTGATGCTGTGCTGATTGCATAGATCATCTGTGCTGTCGGGGGGACAACGGCTGTGAAGCATCAATGTTTTCACAGACATGGATGTAGAGAGAAACTTTACTGGCGGGTGGAAACGCAGGGCGGTGATTCCAGTTCTTGTTTATCTCATGAAACAAAGGCTAACTGTGTCTTAGTTGCTCTGCAGTCATCTAAAGCCAGAGTCTTACTTTAAGTGAACCCGCAGGCCGACATGTTTTCATGTTGCATCAGTGTATTTTTCATGTGATGGGATCGAGGTGGCGGAGTGATCACATGGCGATGGTAGTGTCTTATCCGTGGTGGTGGTGTGAGGCTGTGGTTGGCTGGCTGCCTTTTGATCACCGAGCCTGTGTTCTCCTGTTCAGTCTGTCTGTGCTTTGTGTTTCTCTGACAGCTCTGAGATCTGTGACTATCGGAGGCTCTCTGTGTTCTCGGGAACGGTTAAAAATTAAGCTTGTTTTGCTGATTGTCTTTGTTAATGCTGGCCTCCGCCATCCCACAAGGGAAGGGTCAGTGATGAGCTGTAATTTGTTTGATGGTAATTGGAAGCATGCTGGCCATGGGCAGTTCTAAACGAGGGAGAAAGATAGACATGGAAATAAAGTGCTCATTCAAGGCTCCGCTTGGCTTCTCAACATAAACGGTAATTGGCTCTGCTGCAGTCTGGAGGTCTACAGTTGTAGCAGTAAATAGCTGTAAGGCTTTTAAAAGGACAGGGAAGTAGACGTAGATGTGCTGCAGTAGGTACTGTATATGTGTGCAGGGGGAATGTGCAGCTACACAGAGGATCCTGCCTGAGCCAGTGGGTACTGGACAGACATTTTGGGAGCTAGCATGGACACCAGAAGAACTGTGACTGGTCAGCCAGAGCTACTGTGTCGTAGTGTTTGTAGTGTGGGCTGTTACAGGCAGCAGGAATTAGGTCAAAGAAAGACAACTCTTATCCTGTTCCCTAGACAACTGTGTGATACAGCAAAGCTATTTACAGTGCCAGCCTTCTCCTCACTCCACTGCCTTTTACAAACGCTCTCAGTATCTGTTGTGAGAGTGTGGACATTAGCCTGGCCCTGAATTATAATCTCAGTCTGGCCCTGTCACAGTGGACGACCTTGTGCTGGTAACATGCCGATGACACGAATAAAAGACAAACATATAAACACACATCACTGACTGGTACTGGGTGAACTCTGTTGCTTTGAGACTTCCAGTCCACCACTACTGTCTGGTCAAACAGGGAACATCACATACGAACAGCCTGTTATGAAAACTGAGGCACTGTAATGTGGTAGGGTTGGTGTTGAGGTGGCATTGTTTTGGTTTACTTTAAAGGTTGGACTTTTCAGTTACACTGAGACCTGAGCTCACCCAGAGAGACGACGCATGTTGTCCAGGAAGTAACAGTGTTCCAGAAGTTCATCCATACACAACCACTTTTCCGAAACCGGGTCACAGGGGCAGCAGGCTTAGCAAAGTATTCCAGACGTCCCTCTCCGCAGTGACACTTCCCAGCTCCTCCTGGAGGACCCCGAGGTGTTCCCAGACCAGATGGGATGTATAATCCCTCCAGTGTTTTCTGGGTCTGCCCCGGGGCCTCCTACCAGCTGGACCAGGAGGATCCTGATCAGATGTTGAACTACCTCAACATGAAGGAACAGCGGCTCTACTCCGAGCTCCCTCCAGATGTCTGACTCCTCCCCCTATCTCTAAGGCTGAGCCCAGACACCCTACAGAGGAAACTCATTTCAGACGCTTGTATCTGTGACCTCATTCTTTCAGTCACTACCCAGAGCTCATGACCATAGGTGAGGGTTGGGACGGAGATGGACCAGGAAATTGAAAGTTTTGCCTTCTGGCTCAGCTCCCTCTTCACCATGAGGGTCCGGTGCAGTGCGTGCAACACCACGATCTCCACCCACACATAAACCAAACTTACCCCACAACGTCAATGCTGATTCAAATATGCCGCCATAGCTAGCAGCAAGTTAGCTAGAAGGCTAATATTGGCACTTGCATTATTGTTTGTGGCACCACATCATCGCAGACCCAACAAACTTCACTGATGGCTTCTAGTCGACAGCAGTTTTGGTACTTAGTGCAAAAAATATGTAGAACTAACAGGCTTCTTGTTGTCTCCAGCCGCCATGTCAAAAGTTGTGAAGTTTAGGACGCAGCTTCCGCTAAGTCCCAAAGATGGCGACCATTGAGAAGTGTCCATCATTCCACACTCAACTTCTGGACTGTCTCAAGTGCACCAGTCGTACACTACATTTTCCTGTACTGTGCAATGTGAATGCACTTGTGCACTCAAAATATTAAGTGAAGTATGTGATCTGAGACACGCTTTGTGTTTTAACCCAGCATTATGGTTCATGTTCAGGCTGGAGAAACAATTAAATAAATGGCTAAAAGCTGCAAAATGCTGCAGAGTTGAATTTTAATTTTCTCTGAGCTCTGCAGCATCAGCAGCACTGGAACATTACATGGGGCGACATGATTCAGTGGTGAGATCAAAAATATTTAACGTAACTGTTCTGCAGGGCACCTGCTAACGATAACAGTTATTTAGAGCTTTGGAGGTTTAATCTCTCTGATGGCTAATGAGCCACACCTGGCCTGCAGAAGATACCAGCAGTAATTATCAGACCTGAGCACAGCAGTGCTTGTGTTTGTGAAGAAGTTCTTCTCATTAGTCTCAACAAGATTGATCTGTTGGATGGATTTCTCTTCATGGCTAACTTCTCCTGCACTTGAGTATTTGTCGACCTTTCTGCTAGCCTCCTGTGTTATTATGGGGAGGGCGCAGGTAGACGTCTTTGCTGTCACCAGCTACCTGTGTTCAGCTGCAGGGACAGGAACCCCACCACTCCTCAGTGTCTCCTCAGTGTTGAGCACCCTGTTGGTTCAAACTCTGCACAATATGATACTGCTCAGATGAGATGTGCATTAATTCTGTCCCATTTCATTTTTGGCAGCCAAATCTTTATCCAATTTGGCAAGCAGGCTTCAAAGACCTTCATTTATCTTACAGCAATTTTGTTTTGTATCCATGCTTTGAATTTATGAAGCAGAATGCATCTTTTTGTAAACTCTATGATGAGCTCTTTATGGCCACAACAAAGTCAATATAAAGCCAATGACTGACTTAATATTGACAACTCTTCCTAAATCAGTCTGAGCTTTAAAAAGAGTGAAGCAAACACTCACTAATGTTTGTCTCTGACAGCTCTGTCAGATTGTTGCCGCTGTGTCCATCTGTCTTTATCCCTGAATATAGACCAGACATGTTTCAGCCCGTTGACGCCTGCTGTCCACGATGCAACTGGCTGTCGTCCACAATTCATAGAACTGCATTAACATTCTGGTTTCAGTGTTCACACCAGCAGTTTGTTTTACTCATCCACCCAAACCGTCTTCAGATGAATTACTTACCAACATGTTCTAATAAAATGATTCATGATAGCCCCATAACTAACATAAAGTTACAGAGGTAAGTTTTAGGAAAAGAAACATGGTGAGTTGTACCTTAACATGACTCAAAGTTACCACATGGATCCAAACACATGATTCCAGGGACAGTCTTGGATCTGAGATCATCTGAGATCTGATTGCAGCCTTTCAAAATACATTGGATATGTGCGAATTTTGGTGCACTGCATTTCGTGCAGTGCGCCGTTCTGCGCCGTATTGGCATAGGCCACGTGCAAAGGCTATGCACATGGCCTACGCCGTTGTGAGCATTCATATTTGTGTGGTGGTGTGTCTGTGTCACTCTGCAGTTACACCTCCAAAACACTAGGTGGTGGTGGGGTTTCTGTGAAGTGCTGTAAAGTTTAGCTGATTTAAAACATACTTTAAACACACATTGAACATGGCTTCATAGAGACAACTGACCTATGGCTAAGCCACGCCCCCTCCACTCACTCAGACAAACTATCAACATTCAGTGCCCGGCGCTATGGCAGGTGTCACAGTACACGGCATTTCACAGGAGGCAACTGATGATTTTTGGGGACATAACGATCAGATGTCATTGAGAAGTAACCAAAAGGGCCTAAACTACGCATTGGAGGGATATATTCATCATTTTATTGTTGAGAAGGTCGATGAAAAGCTTAAATTACAAGCCAAAATTTACAGGTCACAGTGTACGCTTGTGAACCGCATCTGGTTGCCGTCACCATCAAAGACAACAAGTTAAAGTGCCACTGAAGTTAAGGTTTTTGGCTCAGAATATGAGAAAAGGATAACGGCCTTTTTACCATCTTTACCAAGAGTGTCTCTCCGTTAGTTTGGTGCTACAGTATTTACACTGAATCATTCAGCATAACGTTTGCCAACCTTTGTTATCTCTGCCATTACAGATAAGTTAATGAAGCTAAGCTCCAGAAGTTAACGTTAGCTTAACTAGAGCCCTTTGGACAACAGCTAACAATGATGTACCATCACCAAAGTACAAAACTAGAACAAAATAGGCTAATGAACTCCCAGCAAACAAGGTGACATGATGAACAACGCAGCTAGGAGCTAACGTTAGGCTAACTTTAGCTAACGTTAGCTAGAGATGTTAAAGATAACTTTATATTTCTTTCCAGCAAAGTGACAATATGTTGCCTCAAACACAATGTTGACTTACCTTAGAACAGATGTAGACATCATTGTTAATCTTATTCACGTTGAGTTGATGTTGTGGTCTAACGTTACCACACAACTTTATCCAAAGGAGACACTTTTCTCGCTTGAGATGTGGTTTAAAGTGTAAAAATACACCTGGTCGCCCAGCCTCTCAGGATACCTTGTGTCAGAGTTGCATGTACCCCATGCACACCGTTTGACCATTTTTAAACTTCAAATCTCAGAAAAAGCTCATAAAACCCAACAAACTGACTTTCTGTAATGCATTTCAATGGACGTCCAGGCAGAGAATGTCCCAGTGTATGGGAATGGCTATACACACTGTGATTGGCTCATCGCGTTTGAGGGCGGGGCTTAGCCATAGGTCAATTTCAAACACAAATCAGCTTCACTATAACTCGCAGCATTCACAGACAAACACTTGTCTTTATCTGGACACATTTCCCCACAAATACAACATGCTAACGTCATTAGCACAAGCCTATGGCATTTTACATTGTATAAATTAGCCTAGCAGCTAGCAGAGATTTCCTCTGCTCATATGAAGCCAGGATAAATCACACACAAGACTTAAAATGCTATTTTAGTGGAGGCTTTATTGTCTTCACAATTTATTGTTTCTTATCTGTGAAATTAAAGTAAATCAAAGCTTTGTTTCCACTGAGGGAAATGGTTTCAGCTCACAGAGACAGACAGGAGGTCTGCGTCACTGTGACACTGTGGAGTTACATTTCTGGGGACGTGCACGTCAGGCTACGACGTAGGGTACGGCGCCAATTTGACGCAGAAGTTTAAAATCTGCCCTGGCCGTAGAGCATAAGGGCTTCTTAGTAGAGTGCTCTTAATTGTCTGTAGGAATTCTGCCTAACGATGACTTGACAGTTAGGAGTGGTGTCCAGTGGTTGGTGGTTCGATGCCCCTGGGCTGTGCCTCCCTCTGGATATTAAAGTGTTATTACAGCAAACCACAGCAATGTGCTACAGCTGATGACAGGCCAGTTTCTCACATGGGTGGTTTTATTTTATTAGAGGAGGCTTGCGGGGCTCCCTCCGGCCTGTATTTCATTAATGAAATATCTCATAAAGTGTATTGGGTCTCAGAGTGGCAGAACAAGGACGCAGGGCATCGGGCTGTTGTGATTTCCCTGAAGAAAAAATGTCAAACAATGACATTTATGTTAAAAGTAAACAGAGGCTGCACGCTTAGCGAGGACATCTGGACGCTGCTGTTCTGTCGCCATCATCAGTGTTTTGAGTGGGCTTTATGATCCAACAGGGACGCAGGTTTAGCTGTGCAAGAAGTCTGTGCAAATAAAATACAGCCTCAAACTGGCAAATGAAAACTTCACCTACAGCTGGTGCTAAGGTTTGGTACGCGGCCATAACTGGTGCAACATTCATTAGAGTTAGGGACGTTAAGCTCACTGTGACCCTCTCTCTGTCTCTCACACAGGAGGCAGCTATAAGAAGATTGGATACTACGACAGCACTAAAGGCAATCTGTCCTGGTATGGGAATGACAAGTGGATCGGTGAGAGACATTCATCTTCCTCTGCTCCTTTATTTTCCTCTTCATCACTGTCTGTTGCACTCCTTCTACCGTCTAATCTCCTGTTTTCTCTGACCCTGCGGCCTTCCCCTCTCTCCATCTAATTCCTCTTTCCTTCCTCCTTTATTGCACTCTCCCCTCCCTCCCCTCCCTCCCCCCCACTCTTTGCATACAAGGTTGGCTGCAAACGTTCATCGATCAATCAGTCAGGTTTTATTTAGCAGCACTCCTGCTAACTTCTTCACAGCTCACCAGACACCAGAGTGATTCAGCAGCGGATGGAGCCTCAGATAAGGGCTGCTGATGGGCCGACGCGCTGCCGAGCGACAATTTCATTCCATTTACTAATTAAACATGAGAACCACTTCAAAGCAACGACAGCAATGCAATAAATAGAAGATGCTAGTTGACAGTCTAAACAAAACAGGAGAAAGCAATCTGGGCGTCGGCGTAATGGGATTGGGCCTCGTGACCTTGACTTTGAGGAATGAAATTGTCTTTCCTAATCAGTACACAGGGGAGCTCCGTGCGTGTCCGTGTCACTTCTGCCTCCTTGAGCACTGACGAGATGCAGATCTAAAATTGGTTAATGCTCCGAAAACTGTGGAGAGCTTTGAAAGTCTGGCAGAGGGGAAAACAAAAGCGAGTGACGCAGTGGTCAGCAGCAGGGAGGAGGGCGGCGGATGCAGCTCGACCTTCAGTTGTTTATTGTGTTTCCCTGTTTGCTCAACTGTCACGAGTGCCGTCTCAGACACAGCTGATTGGATTTCCTGTCAAAATGACATCGATTGTTTCAAGATGGAGGAGGCGGGGCGACTGTTGTACAAGTAAAGAAGGTGAAGTGCTGGCGGGCAGAGAGGGTGGAAGCATCATTTGTCCCTTTACGACAAACACTGTTTATATGTTGTGTAAATGCTTAAATGGTAGAAGAGAGAACAAGGCCGTTATTTGCTCGTGTTATTTATAGGCACAGTTATTATGCCTCTGTGCTGGTGATAATCTTGGCCGCAGGCACTATGTTGTTGGGATTCTGATTGTACAACGGTACGTCCGTCCCCGCCGAGCCTTTCTGTTTTCCATGCAGGAGGAAGCATGCATCTACTGCTGCACCACTGACCGAGCTACAGCTCAGCTCAGCACAGCTCAGCTCAGCACAGCTCAGCTCAGCCCAGCTCAGCTCAGCACAGCTCAGGTGGACACCCTTAATATTTACATCTCTGCGCTGTCACGAGCACGAGCCTCTGGGCCATGAGTCGTCTGCACGGTGATACAGTGGACACGTGTAGTTCTGTAGGAAAAAATACATGAAACTGCTCCCAGAGAGGTCTGAGGATTATCTTGAGTGATGATTTTTGGAAAGAGACACTGCACTAGAGGTTATTAAATGTGTTTTTGGGGCTTTGAGCATCACAAGAAGAAGAGACATCTCTACGGTCGATATCTGCGACACTCACACCAAGTCTATCTTTGATTATGGGGCGGACTGTCCCTTTATGACAGGTAAAGGTGTTGCGTTTTCACAGCAAGACATTTCCGCACCAGTCCTCTGAAAATGAAGCTGCTGTTCCTCGAGTGTGTGTTGACATCTCAGCTGTGAAGACAGCAGCCACGCTGTAACTTCCCCTGGACGTCACGCTCGTCTCCTGTCACTGAAAACCTGGGAGCACAGATTCATCGCTGGCTGTGCGCCAGAAACTAGTTTTTGTAACCAAGCCAACAGACAGCAAGGTCATCCAAGTGGCCTCTTACTCTGATATGACAAGACCCGAGGGAGGGCCGGAGGAAGTGTCCACCGCCTGTGTTTTTGGTGTTTGACCCTGTGGACATGCCGTCCTCAGTGAGACTGTCTAGACCATCTGGACTGTGTTTAGAGGTCAGCAGATGCTCTGAGGCAGTGGACAGGCTGAGTAACACAGTACAAGGAGCCAGTTTCATGCGTGTGACAGCCAGTCACCCCAAAGCACTTGTCAAGATGTCTTCCTTCCTCGCCGCCAGTACGAGCGGTCAGCAGCGTCCGTCCTGGCAATGGGCGCCAAAAATAGGCAGGACGGTGACATGACAGAATCAGGCCTCCTCAAGGTGGCCAGGACGTGTTGTCGAGTGGTTGCTACGTGCTGACGTGCCACAGCTCTGGGTTTGTTCTCTTCCTCCCTTCTTACCTTGTCTCTGCCTCCTTCCCTTAATCCCTCCTTTATCTCCTCGTCTCTCTCTGTGTCTCGAACGCGTCTCATCTCTCCCACTTTTATTTCCCAGTGTTTGTCCACAATCTCCTCTCCTCTCTTCCCTCATTCTTTCGGTCTCCTTGACAACCGCTGCTGCATCGCTGCCTCTCTCATATTGCCTTGGTAACCATTATGGGGCCAGTCGCCATGGTAACATACTGTCCCGATTCCACCATCAAGGGCAGGGGGAGGTATTAATGCTTGAGAACACATTTTCCCAAAGGACTCTCGCTTACATACTCTCACACACACACACACACACACACACTGTAACCCACACACATGCACAGGTAGACTCTGTATCTGTCTCCAGCAAACACTAACACCCTCTCACATACACTGTGCATCATCTTTATGAGTTATGATTCCTGCAGACTCTTTGCTTTATTGACACAGTGCTGCTACTGCTGAAACAGGCTGAGAAACATTTCATGGAAAATGCAGAAGCAAATCATCATCATGTAAAAATCTACACCGATCAGCCAAAACATTTTAACCGCTGGTGGGTGAAGTGAATAATGTCGATCATCTCGTCGTGTTGTGCTGCGAAACTGAAGCCCCGTCTCCACCAAACCCTTTCAGTCCAGCACCTTTGGAACCAGCAGTAAGCCTTCAGACATGGTACCTAGACCCTCGGTGTGTTCAGACAGTCCTCTTAAATGTGGGCGGGGTTGTTGTCACTCACTGCTCCGTCCAGCACTCGCTGTATTTCCTCATCAGCGGTGACACAGATGGAAGTCTGCACCTGGTTTATCGTCCACAGAACGAGGCTGCACGCCGACATTTCACAACAAAATACAACAGGCTGCAGTGAGAGTCTCTCTCCATGGGATATTTCAAAATAGCAGCTTTGTGCATTTAGTCCTTCTCAGGCAAGCTCAGGGGTTTAGTGTTGCTGTAGCCCACAGGAAGTGAGGATTAGAATATATGACCTTCACATAATCCGCTCCAAATGAATCTATATTTTTAAAGTCATTACTAAAAGTGTGTGTCATATAAAAACTAAAGTGATGGTCAAAGTTGTCACAGTGAAATTTAAGGTGTGCTGATGGATTCACGTCATCAACTCATGCATTGAGTAACATTACAAGTTAACGTTCCACCTTAAAAGTTGCCGGCAGTCGGCCCAGTGAATGAAGTTATTTTTTCTCTTTCATTTTATAGTTGTAGTTTACTGATGTATGAACAGAGGTTACATAAAACCAGAGTGAGCGTCCTCTACTGACCAATCAGACTGCAGGGTTTCTAGCTCCACCTTCTAGTACCAGATCTGTGTGCTAGGTACCCCAACAGAGGGGGGACCAAACATGGGGACGCTAAGGAACGCTTCTGTTGGGACCATCCACAACTTTCACTGTGGGAACAGAAACACTACGTATCAAACTGACCTGTATGCAACAGCAGTGAGAAGCTGTTATGGAAAATGAGTGAATGTATTTAATGCATTCATTTATGGTTGCATGTCTTCATTTATTTTTTACAGTTAGTAGTTATCAGCTGTGTGTGTAGTTTGCAGTTTAACAAACCTGTAGTCACTGTTTACGAGTCAAAGAGCAACCTCCAGATTTCAAAATGATTTCTTTAATTATTGTTGTCCTGTCTCCAAGGTCAGAGCCCTGCGGTGGATTAAATGCAAGTTAAACTCTGTTATTTGATATAAACACTGATGGTTTAAGACCGCCGGAAGCTGAGTGCACTCTGCATGACTCTCAATACAAATATAGGCATTTATACTACACAACAGTCAGCGTCTCCAGACGTGCTCAGCTTGATGATAATAAAAGATCATCATCACACCTTATGTTAAAAAAGATCTTTTTCTTCACTGTGTTTTATTATTATTATGACATGAATCAAAAATAGCTGCTGTCTGAGTAACAGACACTGAGCTTCTGAAGTGAGGTTCTCAAAGTAATCCTCTGCATCAGCCTCTGATGTGTGACACACACACACACACACACACAGACACACACACACACACACACACACACACACACACACACACACACACACACACACACACACCGGTAGCCTTCATAGCAACACATTTGTGAGGCAGAAGAAGCTCCTGTTACTATTCTGACCTTAAGACTCCATGGCAACATGGCTGCTATTAACATCTCATTCAAACATGCCGAGGCTCACGGATCTTACACCGCATAGCCTCGGGCCGCTCAGTCGCTGCTCGAGCTTCAGATGCTCTGAAAGCGCAGCTAAGGAGGCAACACTGACATGCACACACACACACACTCACACATGTTCTGCGGTGCACTGCCCATAGAATGTAAATTTAATGGAAACAAAGCCTCATTATGCTCCTGCTGTAGTTTCAGAGAGCCGCAGAGTATTTGTGAGATTCATTGAAAGCAGAAGTCGTTAGTGTCTTTGACGCCCACGTCTTTAAACTCCACGTCCCCAGTTTGTAACGCAGACCTTCTGTTAGGATTTAGCCTTTGAAACATTATCAGGGTTATTTTTTCAGACTTTGGAAAACGTCTCCAGAGCCACACAGAGGATGTTTTCACAGTACTACTGTGTTCTGTGCGCCTCAGCCTGCTGGTGTTGCAGCGCTGCTCACAGGGTCGCAGAATTAACACCCGCCAAGCGCCAAATGTGGGTAGATTTTCTGTTTCAGCAGGCTGTCGGCCACACTGGAAAAAAAGGTTATTTTAGAGGTTGCTTCATAAATGAGTGAGGACTGAATGACTAAAAGTCTTCATTTATTTTTTATAGTGTAGATTTGTGTGTTTCCTGTCATACACTCTCGTGTCAGCACGGTGGACGCGGAGCCTCTAAGCATTCCTATGAGACAGCGCTGAGCAGGTTTTGTTCATGCAGCAAAGCGAGACGCTCATTGGATAAATGTGACAAGATCGTCACTTCCAGGGAGGCTCAGCTTCCCTGGGACCTGATGGAGCAGTAGGCGGGAGAGGACGCTCAGTGTCTGCGTGATGATTGGAGGAAGTGTCTAAAAGGCTGAACCCCTTTGTGATTGACAGCGCTTTGGAAATACACACCGGCATCGGCGAGTTGAGTCTTCTGACAGAGTGCCGTCCAGAGTTCCTGATTTCCCTAAGCCATACAGCTCATTTTCACTGTTAAACCCATCTGAAAATCTCTGAGGTGTGTGTTGTTGTGGCTCTACGGCATGAGTGTGGTTGAAAAACAGCTTCAATTAAATGTTCCTTTTATAAGTTACTGCCTCGCTACAACATGACACATGTTATGATGTAAACTTAAAGTGAGCTTCCCCTGTTTGAAAGACCAGCAGCCGCCACTGGTTTCCATCGATCCCTGTCTTCACTGTTATCAGACAGGGGGCGCTGTGACACATCTTGTCAATAGAACAGTCTGCCGCGTAAAAAAAGAATCGAAGAAGAAGATCTGCTGGAAACTGCAAGAAAAATATTTACAGAAATGTAGCAGCTTGTAAACTGCACGAGAATGCCGGCGCAGACAGAAAAGTTTACGGTTGTGCAGCCGTGGAGCCGTGCCATGTCGATGGACTCGGACTGCGACACTTCCTGTTTTGATCAACATTTTAAATTCGATTTGGACGAAGAAGCAAATGAGTTTCTCCATGACGATGACAGTGACACGGACAAGACGAGCACAGAGGAGACGACAGAACACTGAATGAACTGAGCGTGACGGCGTGTTCCTCTGTAGCTCAAAGAGAATATTATTTCATTATTATTGTTTTCATTTACACAGCTCAGACTGACGGAAGGACATGAGAAAAAAAATGTAACTGTGAAGTTGATTTTATACTTGGAAATCACTCTATGTCCGAAACGTTGTCTGTCAGATCAACGTCACTGTAACGTGTGTTAATGTTTAGGATTATTATTTACAGTATCAGGTAAAAAGACTTGAGTGTGTCTGCTGCCTCGTGCTCTCTATAAAACCACAGGTTCTCCTCAGACCAGCAGAGCTGATGTTGGTGCAGAGGCTCATTTGTTGTGGATGTAAACAGGCCTCTTCAGTTTATCAGTAAATCAATAGCCCTCTCTGCGGCTTTTAAAATAATTAAAGCAAATGTGATGTTTAGAATGAGTAACGACACACTGGGGACTGCGGAAGTTTTCTGGCCCTGATCGGAGCACAGGTGCACCGAGCGTCTGCCAGGTCTGAGTTTGATCTCATAGTTCTGTTTACCTTAATGCATGTGGTCACTGACACATCTGGAGCTGTGTGTGTGTGATTGACTGTGGTTGACCAGACTGGTTAAAATGCCAGGGCCGACTCTTTGTCCCAGTCCAGCCCCGGTGATCAGACACTGCTGGTCAGATATCAGCAGCACCAGTCTGATCCTGATCCTGATCCTGATCCTGATCCTGATGTGGTTCCTTTAATCACAGCCGTGTAGGATTCCCTGCTCTGTTTATATTCAGCATTCATTTACACTCTGTAATTTACTCCTGCATATGCTGCCTGTTATGTGCTGTAATTGCTTTGGGCAGGTTGTATTTGTAAAGCTGACACGCAGACTAATTGATTAATTGATGGCTGAGCGCTGAGGGGCGGCTTGTTGTTATTACACTCAGTGTCACACCAGGTTGTGTTTTTCATTAGAAATGAAGTCGGTCCTGACCGACACCTCCAGTGTGTGGTTACTCTCACATGGCATGTTTTACTCACTGCAACACGCACAGTATCCGGTGTATCCTTTACCACATGGTGATGAATGATTGGATGGTCTTGGGTGGATCCGGTTACTGTCCAGTATCAAAAGGTGTAACTGTAAATGAAACCATGAATCCTCAGAGACAGAGTGAAGTCTGATTCTCGCCAGTGTTTACCTGATCCTGCAACCAGTGAAAGATCTGTGTGGGTGAGCTGTGTCAGTGATGATGCAACATTGATCTCGCCTGTAGTCCGTCTCTGTACGGCCCAGTCGCCAGGAGAAAACCTTGGTGTTGTATATTTCTGCAAAACCACTCAGGCGTTACATTTCTACGTGCACGTACAGTGACTAAGCTTTGTGTCATGGCAGGACATTCGCTCATCAGGCTCCACCCACTGTACACAAAGAGTCCAGTAGAGGGCGGAGCCTGTGTGAGAGAGTGTAAAGGTTACGATATTGTAACCCTAGTTCTATTAGCCCTCTACCTCGGGGCCCTGTTTGCAAATCCCAGGATAGTGAAGGAATGACCTGCCGTACTCTCCCAAGATCACCTTCATTGGTTGGATTAGTACAGTTTAGGCACGAGGAGTGTGACTGGCTGGAGTTCAGGTTAGAGATAGGCAGGTCATTCCTCTGCTATCCTTGGACTGTGGCCCTGTCACTTCTACGCTGTTTGCTAAATATGGTGTAGGATGTCTGACGCCAGCGATCGGCTTCTTTACAACCTATATACTACATACAGCCTGCATGTATGTGGGCAGCCGGCTACATCTGTGTAATTCTCAGTGTGAGAATGTGTGCTAATGACTGTAGGAACATTACCCAAGGAACTCCGCCTGTGCTAATAGAACTAGGGTTACAGTATCGTAACCTTCAGTCTTCACTTACATTAGAAGTGCCTTTCATGCAGTTACTTATGATGTCAGTGAGTTTAAGCTAATAATATTTGAATAAATTCTCTCTACAGGTGCTAACCTTTGGCTGCTTAGGTTCAGTATGGCCGGGATCATGTTTTGTTGCGACAGGATGTTCATTCATCGGGCTGTGTCAGATAGAACAGAGTTTATGATATAACCCTAGTTCTATTAGCAAAGGCTGAGTCCTCTACCTGAGGGCCCTGTCGCTCCTGTGCCGCTTTCTGAAGAGGGTGTAGGATGTCAGACACAGGAATCCACCTCCCTATATGTGAGGTCTGCATGTATTCAGGTAGGCACGTCCTGATTGGCCGGTTACGTTTATGCTTTTCCCAGTGTGAGAATGTGTGCTCGTGGTTAGAGGACTATTACCCAGGATTCATACTTAATACATATGAGCTTGACACACCGACTTTCACCTGAGAGAGCGGCGCTTGCGTCTCGTAAGATTCTCTCAGCCTGGGTGACAGTGTGTGTGACAATTACATTTTTGGGATAGCGACCATAAATGAAATATAATATGATTTAAATGTAAATCATAAATCGGTTTGGGACTTGGTACTGGATTTTGCCGCCATGGTCATTAGAGTCAGAATCAGAGTGTCATCTGCAGAGCCCTGATATCTAAATGCTGCTACACATATAAAGCCATATATGGACCAGATTTGATGCTGTTATCACAAACTGAATGACCGCCTTGATTTCGGGAGCTGTGCCGGCCGTCTTCATTTCAGGTGAAACAATCTATAGATTTATTCCACAGCTGATGATTTTATATTACGCATAACTATGCCCGTGCGTCTCTCAGGTTTGTACAGCCTCATTTCACCGAGCCCTGCGCCTCGTTCAACAGACCTTGCACTTCATTATACAAATGTTTCTTGTAAAATCAGGAAATGGCTCATGAATAATGCAAGGTGGAGGTCAATGAATGAAATGAACCGAGGAGTGAAAGTGTTTTTCTCAGTCCTGAACTGTGGCTGTGCGCCCGACCCGTTAGTGCCAGCTGTGATCTGAACATTAAATGAACCTTGGCGGTGGCGCCACACACTTAGTGACTGGGTGTGATTTACTACAAACCTTGACGGGACACGGGAGGCTGAGGCGTGGCTGGACACTGTGCTGGTAGTTACACCAGTCGTCTGAGCAAACACTGGCGATGCATTTCACTTTTCTGCTCTTCTTATTCACACGCTTTTCTTCACCTCTGTCACTCGTCTCTTTTCCTTAGAGTCCCTTCATCCTTCTCATCTGCTCCTCTGTGTTTTCTAGGATCAGGACCGCCTGCAGACCAGACGGTGGTCATCGAGGAGTTTCGCTACCTGTCCCAGAAGATCTTTGTGTCTGTGTCCGTCTTTGCTGGGTTGGGAATCCTGCTGGGGATCGTCTGCCTCACCTTCAACATCTACAACAGCAATGTCAGGTAAACCCTCAGTGTGATGTCAGAAAGACGCTGGACTCTGATGATGGACAGATGTCCAGTTTTGGTTGTAAATAAAAATCAGTTTGGCATCAAAATGTTGGCTCAACATCAACTTCCAGCAGAGGACAGGTCGTGAATTTTGAGAGGAAATGAAAATGAGGTTGACATCAAAACTCAAGGTTGGCTCAACAGACATCAATTCCAATGTTGAATAGTTGTTGAATTCTGGTTGGAATTCAAACTGGTTATCTGTTAACACCCTGGGTTGATGTCATCTCTCCAGCACTGGACAGATGTTGAATTTTGATTGTATATTTATATCAATTTGATGTCAACCCCCAACGTTGGCTTGACTTCAATCTGTCAATGTCCGACAGATGTTGAATTTTGGTTGGGAATGAAAATCCAACCCAACGTTGGCTCGACATCAAACTCAGTGTTGGACAGATGTTGCATTGTGGCTGGAATTCAAAATTGGATGTCCGTCAGAACAAAACTTTGGGTTGATGTCAGCCTTCCAGCGTTGACAGATGGTGAATTTAGGTTGGAAGTGAGTATCAACTTGGCATCAAAACTCAAGGTTGACACAACATCAAGTTCCAACATTGGAGAGATGTTGCATCGTGGCTGAAATTCAGAATCTGATATCCATCATAACCCAAAGCTGGACTGACGTCATCCTTCCAGCGTTGGACACATGTTGAGTTTTGATAGAAAATGAAAATCAGGTTGACATTAAAACACAATGTTGGCGCGATCAATTCCAACATTGGATAGACGTTGCATAGTGGTTGAAATTCAAAACGGGATATCTATTAAATTAGGGCTGACGTTTTCCTTCCAATGTTGGACAGATGTTGAGAAGGGGGGAGAGAGAGAGGGAGTGACATGCAGCAAAGGGCCACGGGCTGGATTCAAACCCGGGCCGCTGCAGCAACAGCCTTGTACATGGGGCCCCTGCTCTACCACTAAGCCACCGACGGCCCATTAATCTCAATTTGATGTCAGACCCCAGCCTTGGGTTGACTTCAATCTTCCAACACTGGACATTTGTTGACTTTTTGTTGGTAATGAAAACCGGGTTCAAGCCAAAACCCAGCGTTGGCTCAACATCCCAGCTCAAGGTTGGGTTGATGTTACATTCTGGTTGGAATTCAAAATCAGATCTTTGTCAAATCCCAGCATTGAACAGGTGTTGAATTTTTGTTGGAAATGAAAATGGGGCTGGTATCAATACTCAACATTGGCTACATTAGATAGATGTTGCAATGTGGTTGAGATTCAGAATTGATTATCCATAAAAACCCAACGTCTGCTTGACCTCAACCTTCCAGCATTGGACACATGTTGAATTATAGCTGGAAATCAAAGCTCCCCAATCATAGACATCATTTAAGATCATGTAAGTCCATTTAAAGTTTGAATACTGGACTGAAGTCCGTCTCAGACATAGATCGTTCTGCGTCGCTGTCTTTACCTACTTGTTAGAATGACGCCCAGACAGGTGTAGACAGGTGTTACTGCTGCTCTCAGCTTCATTCAGACATGACAGGACATTTACAGACGGACACAATACTCACACAGTATTTGGTAATATCTGGTGTGTGAGAGGGACCACAGGGACCATTCACAAAAGTGTCACGTAACAAAAATTAAAAAAAAAAAAAAAATGATCAAAGGATTGAATCAAGTTGGTCAAATTAGTAGGTAATATCTTTAAAAAAAAATCTAATTTTTCGTTGCTTACGTGACAGTTAAAATGGACATAACACAGGTGGAGTCAGGTAAAAGACACGAAGCAGTCCAGAGCCAAACCAGTTTAAACTGGAGGCTTCAGTCTGTGAGCCTTAGTTTTTCCTTTTTGTAACCCACCTTCTTTCTTTAGGACCCACACTGAGCCGGGACAACAGCACACCTTTGATATGATGCATTTCTGAGGCGATGTAATCTGTGTAATATTTACAGAGCTCAGTCTGACTGTTGACAGTGACTGTTAGGGCGGCGTGTGTGAGGCAGCAGACAGTTGAATCCAGACTTTATATTCCTGACAAACAGCTAATATCTGGACTGGGTGACAGCAGGAGGATGACAGCGAGGAGATTGGTGTGTGTGTGTGTGTGTGTGTGTGTGTGTGTGTGTGTGTGTGTGTGCGCACCCCGGCCCTCGGAGACAGAGCCTTTGACAGACACAAATATCCGTCTGTGTCTGATAGTGTGTGTATGTGTCTGTGTGCGTATGTGAGTGTATCATAGCACGCCTGTGCAATCTGTTTTTTCAGTCTGACCCAGAGCTTTTTGTTTTTCTATTTTGGTGTGTGTGTGTGTGTGTGTGTGTGTTGATGAGGTCTAAATTTCTTCTCTTGCATATAAAGACGAGGTAAATCCTCCAAAATGTGGAGATGAAAGTGAGGAGCTGAAGAATATAATCAAATGAAGTGTCAGTTGACATGTAGCTGGTAAAAGCAGCTGAAGTGTAAAACCCAGCTCAGACCAAGGACCCATGATGAGACGAGTTGACACAAACAACTACTGTCAACGCTCCGTTCTGCAATGTTGTAAAAAGCTGCTGGCTGACAGGAAGTGACCGCCATGAGACGGCGTATCATCTCTAGTCAACGACTCTCTGTGCTTCTGATCTGTAACGTTGACAGGAAGTGACCACCATGAGACGGCGTATCATCTCTAGTCAACGACTCTCTGTGCTTCTGATCTGTAACGCCGACAGGAAGTGACCACCATGAGACGGCGTATCATCTCTAGTCAACGACTCTCTGTGTTTCTGATCTGTAACGTTGACAGGAAGTGACCGCCATGAGACGGCGTATCATCTCTAGTCAACGACTCTCTGTGTTTCTGATCTGTAACGTTGACAGGAAGTGACCGCCGTGAGACGGCGTATCATCTCTAGTCAACGACTCTCTGTGCTTCTGATCTGTAACGCCGACAGGAAGTGACCACCATGAGACGGCGTATCATCTCTAGTCAACGACTCTCTGTGTTTCTGATCTGTAACGTTAACAGGAAGTGACCGCCGTGAGACGGCGTATCATCTCTAGTCAACGACTCTCTGTGCTTCTGATCTGTAACGTTGACAGGAAGTGACCGCCGTGAGACGGCGTATCATCTCTAGTCAACGACTCTCTGTGCTTCTGATCTGTAACGTTGACAGGAAGTGACCACCATGAGACGGCGTATCATCTCTAGTCAACAACTCTCTGTGCTTCTGATCTATAACATTGACAGGAAGTGACCGCCGTGAGACGGCGTATCATCTCTAGTCAACGACTCTCTGTGCTTCTGATCTATAACGTTGACAGGAAGTGACCACCATGAGACGGCGCATCATCTCTAGTCAACGACTCTCTGTGCTTCTGATCTATAACGCTGACAGGAAGTGACCACCATGAGACGGCGCATCATCTCTAGTCAACGACTCTCTGTGCTTCTGATCTGTAAGGTTGACAGGAAGTGACCGCCGTGAGACGGCGTATCATCTCTAGTCAACGACTCTCTGTGCTTCTGATCTGTAACGCTGACAGGAAGTGACCGCCATGAGACGGCGTATCATCTCTAGTCAACGACTCTCTGTGCTTCTGATCTGTAACGCTGACAGGAAGTGACCACGGTCATGGTGACACCATCAGCCGGCTTGAGTCGAGCTCAGACCGGCCAGTTCACACCGCTGACACTTTTCTCTGCAACGTTCTAAACCTGTTTCGTCTCATCACAAATCTTTGGTCTGACCTGGACTCAACAGTTTAAGCACGTGAGGTTTCAGTCAGTGACTCTATTTCAGGACCAAAATTTAGACTGCAAAGCCTCTGTGTAATTATTGTATACTTTCATGTAATGGGGCAACTTATTACCCTCAGCTAGACATTAGCCTAATAGAGGAGAGGATCGGACCTGCGGCAAGTGATATTTTAGTGGATCAGCTGATGTTCTGTACAACTGAACCAGAGGCGCTGGAGACGATCAGCTTGTGGCACCATTTTGACAAGCATGGAAACACCTCTGTAGACAGCAGGAGAGTGCGTCCCTGAAAAATACCAAAACATGGCAGAGACTAAGCACAGTTTTGTGACGTGAATATTTTGGTACAAACATTTACCCTCCAGTGTGGCAGTGAGCCCTCAGAGATTGACTCAGCAAAGGGAAAATCTACCTCATTTGGCATTTGGTGGATGTTAATTTTGGACCCTGTATAAGAGTCGTCGATGTGTGACTGCTGGAAGTGTTTTTGAAGCATAGTTGATGTCAGCAGTTGAAATGTCTGGTTAAAGAGGAAGTGCTGGGCGTGGTTCAGTTATGTGCAGTGTCAGTGTCAGTTGGTATGTGAGTACTAACAGTACCTAAAAGAAGTTGAGGTCAACCTTCACCCCAGCTGTGCCAGTGGAGCCTCGGCAGGCTCAGGAAAAGAGTGTTTGAGGACGGAGATTTGAGGGTCCATGGAAAACTGGTCCACAGAGTTGAAATGATAGTTGAAGTGTTCGGCCTGGGAACGGTTGAAGAATAAGATCTGTGTCACTGGAAACAGCCAAGTGTTGGTTAAAGCAATGAAAGCACTCAAAATGTCAGCTGTAGTTTAAGATGATGACGCAGCTTACACTCAGGAACAGTTGGTACCATCTATAGATCCTGAATCCTCCCTCTGTTATTATTCCTCTCACTCTGGTATGAGTCTATTGTTTGTGTATTTGTTTATGACGACGTGCATGTTTACAGAAACATAAATGCGTCTCTGCTTCTGCTCCAGGTACATCCAGAACTCTCAGCCTTACCTGAACAACATGACTGCAGTGGGCTGCATGATGGCGCTGGCTGCTGTCTTCCCTCTGGGCATCGACGGCCTACATGTCCACAGGAGGCAGTTCCCCGTCGTCTGCCAGGTACGCTTTGAAAGTCGCTCCAAACACAGTGGTTTGATTTCAAACATACTGCAGAGCTTTTACTGTTGGAAGCAGCTCTGCACACAAGGATTATCATCCCCGACAGTAAACAGTTGATACTGTCCGTCTGTCCAAATCATCACATCAGTCATTTTATGTTTATTGATAGTTGTTTTTTTATTTAAATGTTTTTCAAATTGTGCTCAAAGGTGTCCAGATACTAGAGGAGGGAGTTCATCAGTCTGATCTGCGGAGGTGCAGACGGTGGTGTGGAGGGAGAGTAGCCGTGGGCAGAGTACTCAGCCGTCGGGGGGTTCTGGTGCAGACTGTGGTGGAGGTGATCCTCCCAGCCTCACCTGCTGCTTCCTGTCTGTCAGGAAGTTTGTGATCCACTGACACATGGATCACATTTGTGCCTGTGAATGTGTGTGTATGAACATATTTTTACCAGTTCCACAGCTTTTTGTGGGTAACCATCGGGTACCTGACTCTGGTGCATCATCCACTGATTTGTTTGCAAGGTACAGAAACTGCAGGGGGCCCCGCAGGGGTCCTGTGATGTCCTTCAGCTGGACCAACACCAGTCTCCAACTTAATTCAAAGGATTTAATGACCACAGACGTCAGAGCGATCGGCCTGTGGTCTTTTAATCCTGTGATGGAGGGTTTCTGAGGGACTGACGGGTGAAGCAGGAGTGGACGTCAAACAGCTCCAGTGATCTGTTGATCTGTGTGAAGACAGGGGCTGGCTGATCAGCACAGACTTCCAGACAGGAGGGTGACACGCCATCTGAGCCTGGTGCCTTCCTCATGTGTCTGTGAAAGAGCCGACACACATCCTCCTCACTGAGAGCAGGCCGGGGGTCAGCGGGGAGGAGCGAGAGGAGGAGGTGGTTGTTTGATGTCGGAGCAGGTGAGGAGTGTAAAGGTGGGCCGATCAAACCAGCAGTGAAAAACACTCAGGTCGTCGGCCAGTCGACGGGTCTGAGGGGATCGTTTCATTTAATTAGTGATGTGTCCCGCAGGCTCCTCCACACTGACACACTCCTGTTCTTAAGCTTTCAGCGTAGCTCCTGTTTGCTCCTCTGATCTCTCCTGTCAGCGTGTCTCTGGCCTGGTTGGACAGCAGTCTGTCCGCACCTCTGTAGGTCACTGAGTTTTTTTGTGAAGCAGGATTTATTGTTGTTGTTGGTGCAGAAGGTTTTAGTTGAAGCACAAGATGTCACAGTGTCAGAGTTCATCCAGGTCTGTGTCTGCAGCCTCAGAGACTCTGTAATCAGTGCGGTCTGCAGACCTGCAGCTCCAGCTTTACCTCGCCGGCCCACCTCCTCTGAGTCTTCGCCCCAGTCCGAGCAGATTTTGGAGCAGATGAACCAGAGTGATCAGAGATTCTTCTGAGGAAGCTAATAGGTGTATTTTCTAAAACTGTTCCTCTAAAGCCGATGAGACTGGATCCCTGCTGGACGCCCCCCAGTGACCACGACAACAAACAACACCTGCTGATTCTGGTTTCCACACAGCTCGTTTTTTTACCAGAGCTAAAAAGTTTCTCGTGTAAGTGAAACTACGAGACGTCAAGTGTGATGAGAGGGTTTGAAATCATTCTCTGCAGAGCGTCAGTGTGCTCAGAGTCTCAGATATTCATTATTGGCTTGTTACTTGTGTTTATTGTATAGACATTAATATTCGAGGGGACCACAAACCTTAAAGGGATTGTTACGCTGCGGGGCTAAACCAGGCTGCATCAGCTGAGGCTGACAAGCTCGTAACTTAGTGCCTCGCTACATGATGCATTAGACGTGGCACATGTACCTGGACTTCCCTGGGTGAGTGTGGTCCTTCCTATCTGTGTGTGGCTGACTCTCCACCAGGCTCTTGCTCTCCACTGGACACCTCCCTCGGCCCAGTCCGCCCTCTTCATGGTTGTTCAGAGTGAAGGTCTGTCAACATGGATGACTCATGGTGGAGTGTCAGATGCTTCCTCGGTCTGTTTTTGTCCTCAGAATGTTCTGCCTCCATCATCTTCCTCATGGCATTCCTGTTCAGCACAAAAACCTCCCCAGCACCTAATGAGTCAATGCCACCAACCCCCAGGTGTGACATAAGTGCTGACCCCGCCTCCTAACACCTGCCTAAACCACACCCACATCTACAAGACATTCATTAACCTACCAATAAAGCTGTCATAGTAGGAGAGTTCAGATTTTGTTAAGTGGGTCTGAGGTCAGTGTATTACGTACAGCAGATGGCGGTCCTGAAAATGTCAATGATATAAAGTGTACGTTAAATGTGATGATTAAACGATGTGTAACCCCGTGCCTCCACATATGTCAGGCGTGTATAGACCGAGAGCGTCCTCAATGACTGTAAAACTTAAGTTAAAGCCTGGCACCAATTTAACACCCAGTGCCTTTTACCAGTCTGGTGTGGCTCCATGTTTTAACAAATAAAGGCCTGTCTCAATCAGAGGCCTGCTGTGGTGCCAAGCAGGTCATCTTTATCGAAGTAAACCTGGTTGTTTGTTCACTTTAACTCACTCTGACTCTCCTCATACAGATCTGAAACTCTTTCTTTTTACGCTTCACGCTGCTGCAACTCTTTTAAAATGTTGTTGATGATTTATGGTTTTACAACTCTATGACGTTATGATGACTTTTTATGTGAAGAGCAGTGCTTAAACTGCCCTTTATTAATTTATTATCACTAGTCCATAGCCATTGGTAGCTGTGTCACCTTCTACCTATGCCAGTCCTCAATGCCTATGTGCAGTTTCACATAGATTGACCACGTCAGTGAGTAGAAAAACATGGGACAGACAGAATGACTGACTGACAGAATGACACACTGACAGTTTCCGTGATTATGTACAGCATACCATACCATGACTTAGTCATACCAAACATTAGAAACAACACCAACATTGGTCCACAGGGGGAGCCACAGCGATCGGTCGCATTTTAGCCATTTTGAAGCATTTTTCTGTTGTTATAGCGCCACCCAGTTGCCAATTAGAGTTAAATTTCTCCAGTCACCTTGAGGCGTCCTGTTCTACATATCTACCAAGTTTAGTAAAAATCCATATGGCGGTTAGGCCTAGATAAGAAATGAGCTCTCTAGCGCCCCCATTTTGTTTGATGGGCTCAATAATGGAGGGGTCCCCTCAGATTATGTGTGGTCATATGCCTACAAAGTTGCGTGGTGATGGGTGAAACCCTTGAGATGTTCTACACCTTTATGTGATGAGCCACGCCCCAATATTCATTGCCTTATAGAAGCTCAGTTTTAGGAAGTTTTCCAACTTTTGCCAAGAGGGAACTTTAGATATTGGTCCCTAGATTATGTTCACCCAGTTTCATGCAGATCGCTCAAACTTCCTAGGAAGAGACCCATTTGAAGTGTTTTTCAAAACATTCAAAATGGTGGAAAATCTATATAAGCGGAAGTTATGGGTTCTTGAGGCAAATGTGTTCCTCATGAGGAGAGGCATCTCTGTGCAAAGTTTCATGTCTCTACCACATATGGGGCATGAGATATGCCCATTCAAAGTCTGACATTTCAATGGGTTGCTATAGCGCCCCCCTTTGGCCAATTGATGTAATATTGCTTCATTGGCATCCTCCCATGACCCTCTACCACTGTGCCAAATTTCACATGGATTGACCAAGTCAGTGAGGAGAAAAACGTGGAACACACACACACACACACACACACACACAGAGTTTTCATCATTATATAGTGAGATAATTATTATTATTTTTAATGATGATGATGATGATGATGATGATATCAGTGTGGATTGTTGGCTCCTCTGACACATGAGAGTGTGGTTCCTATCCAGAGGAGATCAAAACAAATCCCTTCTCAGAAAATCTCTGGGCTAAAGCCTGGCAGTGTTCTGGAGTTTTAAGTCTCTGAGCTCTCCTCTTCTGTCTGATGTCTGAGTCTCGTCCACCACAGTAAAGACAGACAGTGTGACTCCTTTATTACAGAGGACAGTTGGAGAGAAGGTTATTTTCACTTCAAGGTCATTTCTGAGAGGCTATTAAACTCAAACAGGCTTAACGACGGAGAGTGACTGAGGAGCTGATGTGATTAATCTGTTTGATATATTAATCAGTTTAATTATGAAGCCTTTCTTTTCTTTTCTTCTCCGTCAGTTCCGCCTGTGGCTGCTCGGCCTGGGTTTCAGCCTCGCCTACGGCAGCATGTTCACAAAGATCTGGTGGGTCCACACCGTCTTCACCAAGAAGGATGAGAAGAAGGACAGGAGGAAGGTAAGATTCAAAACTGTTTATGTTCCAGCAGTGAACAATTAAGTCCAGCGGGTGCATCGCTGCTGAGCCGAGCACGGTTAGATTTCACTTCATCATCACCCCCTTCAAGGGCGAGCTCCGCCGCTGGAGATGATGTATTCCCCAATCATGTGTTATCTTTTTGCATTTACTCTCTGCCCTGCTGCTGCAGTCGGCCCACTGCTCGCCCTTGAGCATTGTGTAGCATCTATTTGTCTTGCTGCCTGCCCGCTGAACTCCTCCAGTCGGTCCCAGTGGTAAAAGGCCTCTCCGAGTCCCCCCCCCCCCTCGTCTCCTGTATGTAAGAGGACATGTCAGACAGGACGTCTCAGAGCGGACGCTCCTGCTGTGAGGCGAGAGCACAGAGATTCAGCCCATCACTGAATATTTATGAAGGTCCTTAGTTGGAGGAAGCCTATCAGGCGGGATTATTTTATCCAGGGCTGCGTCAAGTTCACTTTAACCCTTCAGGCAAAGGCAGCGTTTGTATCTGTGCTGCAGAGCAGAGACCTGCACAGATCCCCTGTTAAAATCACACCCATACCCGTAAAGCTCAGCACCAGAACCGACCTGTTACCGTCATCATGTCTAAGTCAAAGCTGCACCATGATCAAACCCCCCCAGCCTCTCTTTGACTGGATGGTGAAAACATTCAATCGCTGCCAAGTTAGGAAACATGTTAGCATGCTCCTTCCACCACCATCAAACCTCCAAAGGATCCTCCTTGGGTGTCTTGAACTCCATGTAGGAGTCACTACAACTAAAAGAAAAACTGTCACAAGGTCATTTCAGTCCGGCGGCCGCTGGCTGCGAGCAGAGCTAGCTGCTAACTGCTAACAGCCACCGCTGCAACTAACAAACTCCACAAATCCATTCAGCAGCTCCACCATCCACAGTCAGACACACACGGCTGATTATTTACTGCTGAATTACAGCTCACAACTCACACCAACCCAAACATCCTGGTGCAGACTATTTACTGGAGTTTACCAGCCTGTTGTTCATCAGGCATCTGAAGATAACTGCATCAACAAAACTGAAACATAGAGTTTGTCACAGTTTTTATCATCAAGATCTACCCTGTTCTCACTGTCACATGAAGGAGAAACTGCATCTCTGCAAACATTAGCACTGGATGTAAATACTTCATGTGTCCAATATGACAGTAATTTCCTGAACATACAGAGCAGTAGGCTCCACGGCTCTCCGACCACGAGGCCCCTGGCTGTTGCTTTCTAACAAGGACCAGCTGCAGAGTGAAGAATATTCACCGCAGCTGAAAAACCAGAAACTCTCATCTTGTGGAATAATGCAGCAGAATCAATAAGCACTTTATGGTGCTGGACCTGTTCCCACACATCTCTGTGTCGTCTGAATACATAAAGGAACACCTTTATTTATTGACTGAGAGAGGAAGCAGTGTGTTCTCATCAGTGTGGTGCCTCTGTCTCTCCTCCTGTCACGGCCCGGTGCTTTGAGGGCAGATTGAATTGGCTTCAGTTAGTGATGGATCATTGTTTTCTCGTCCAGCTTAGGCTGGTCTATTTATGGCTTCATAAATCCCTCCCTCACAAAATCAGAAAGAGAGGATTTGTGCCTCCTCCTGATCCCTCGCCATGCTGCCGCAGTGACCATCACCCTCCCCCTTTGTTTCCCCGCAGCACCTGGAGCCGTGGAAACTCTACGCCACCGTCGGCGTCCTGCTCGGCATCGACGTCCTGTCCCTCATGATCTGGCAGATCGTGGATCCTCTACATATCACAGTGGAGGTATGATCCCCCAGTGTCTCTGTAAGAAGAGACAAAACATTTTAAATTCCTCCAAAAATTTAATTCATTCATGAGCAGAACTTTATCTGCAACTGTAAAGTATTTGGTGTGTCTAAATAATAAAATAAATAATAATAATGATGAAACAAGTAGATAAATAAATAATTAGATAAATAATTATGGAAGCTTGTGACTGTCAATATAAAAATAAAATCATTTAATCAAAATAAAATGTCAGTGTCTGTTCTGTGTGCATGGAGTGTGACAGAACATTTCAAAATCAATTTTTATTTTCTGAATTACTGCATAAATGGCAATAAAAATAATAAATAATAATTGAAAATTGATTTTCAGTGTGCTCCTAAACATAACACTGCTGAATGAGAAATGGACGTCATTATTTTCAAACTGGAAAACAATGTGTGACCTCAACATTTCAGTTGGAATGATGTCATAAATTTAGCACATTTCATATTAAAATCTCTAAACTGTCAGATTCTTTCAGGTCTCAGGTGAAAATTTAAAGACAAATCAAATCTAATGAAGTTTCTGCATCACAGATTAAATGTCAGTTTTATATTTACTTGATGGTTCAGTTTAACTAATTTAAAGTGTAAATATTCTGTCAAATTTAATTTGAAAAAAAAAGAAAACAGTTTTAAACTAGATTTAATTATCATTACAGCAGTCTTATGCTTAAGAGTATAACAAAAATACTTTTATAAATAAATTATAATAATGTTAATAATAATAATATAGTTTTTATGAATAAAGCATTGACTGTAATTTTGACTATCAATTAATTTGTTGATTATTTTTGTGATTAATTTTTTAAGTCCCACAATAGTGCTGTGTATTTATAACTGGCTCAAAAAAATAAAAATTATTTTAAAATTAATACACTTATAAGTGGAACTTTGTTATGTCAATATAATCATAACTAGGTTGACTGGGCAGAAACAAATAAAGCCAGTAGAATATTAAAATAAAATCTGTAATTATTGAGTGCAGTTTCAAGTTCTATTTTATGTGCATGATGTTTGTTATTTACATATTTTAATCACTGTCAAAGTGAAAAGAATAGCTCCTACTGTAAAAATAATTTTCACCGTACCCCTAAACATGACACTGCAATAATGATAGAAAAGAGTGAGAAATGGACTTTATAATCATTTTCAAGTTGGGAGACAATGTGCCACGTCAACAATTACATTTTCTAGAACATTTCTTGAATGGCAGAATTCTCTCAGTTTCGTAATGGTTCAATGGTTCAAGTTAATTACAAAATTCAGTTTCAAATTTGATTGTAAATTTTCTGTCAGTTGGAAAAAGAAAAGTCAATGTCAAATCAGATTTTATTTTCGTACTGGCAGTGTTATGCTCAAGAGTAAAAGGAAATGTTTAGTTGATTCTGTGAATAAAGCTTTCATTTTTATTTATAGAGCTACAGTACGAGATTTTCACAGTATGATAACCGTCTCAGAAAAGGCACCACGGTATTTCAAAATTTATATCGTTGTCTGTCAGAGAGAGCCTTGAAGGAGTTAAATTGGACGGATTATTTTTGGTTGAACAGACTTTATTACTATAACTGAAACTTGAAACCGTTTTGTTACTGGAAGTGTGTGTGAGAAGTCTTCCCTGTTTTGAAAATAACTAAAATTAAGTTTAGATTCTCCGTCCAGTTGTGTTTATTTTACAGTATCATAGATAAGCGAATGTACATGGTGTGATAACCGTGAATTTTACTGTCACTGCATACCTTGTAATCGCTGTACCGTTACAACCTTAGCTTTAACTAATAATCGAGTCCATCAAAATAAAAATGAAATCTCCAAATCTGAGAATCTGGAATCCAGTAAATAGTTTGCATAATAAATTACAAAATCAGTTACAAAATGAAAAATAATTTAATGCTCTATCAACTGACTAACTGATTAATTAATGAAATATTTTGATATATTTTCATGTGGCGGTGGTTATGCATTTTGAGGCATGTAAATTATAATGAAAACTGGTTTTAAAAATGTTTTATTCTTAGATTGTAATTAGGGAGGCGCAATAATATCGGCACGTCATCTTTGTCGGACGATACCAGCTTTAAAATGAACAGAATCAGAATCGGCCAACGTGCTAATAACATCGGTGTGTCATCAGCATATCGGCAAAACATCCAGTAATGTGCATCCAATGAAAACTGAAATTTCACTTTGATAAAATAATTTCATCTTAATATCAGACGTCACAGGTTTCCATAAAAATAGACTCACCTAAGTAAATACATTTTGATTTCTACTCTTGAAGCTGTGGTGTGTTGCTGTTCTTCACCTGTGTCCTCATGTTGTGTGTATGTCCGCAGAAATTCACCACAGAAGCCCCCAAAGGAGACCTGGATGTTTTGATCCAGCCTTTACTGGAGCACTGCAGCTCAGAGAAGATGAACACCTGGCTGGGTCAGTAGAATATCAACTGACTCCTTCATCACTATTTCTGTCAGTCCTGTTTCTATAAAACAATATAGCAGCTCTTCTTCATGCTTCTCATATCACCGAATCCCAAACTGCGTCTAAACTGACTGCTGTTTCTAAGGTCAGCAGTCCAGCCTATCACATCAAACTGTCTCTCTTTCCATAGCTGATAGCACAGTGGTTCAGCCTCCTGGCGACGCAGGTTCATTACCAGATTATGAGATGTGATTAATTATTCCCTATAGGCTACATCTCAAACAAGTCTCAAGTCATGGTGACTTCAAGACCTGACACAACTGTCCCCCTGGAAGTCAGAAAATCAGTGTAACATAGAGTGTGATTTGAAAAAATGCTAAGTCACTGATATGGCTTCTTAAAAACTTCGTAACCAACTCTGTGAGCACTGTGTGCACTGAGCTGCATCACAGACGGTCCCATCGTTCCTAACAGCTGCCGTCTCGTCTGTCTCTGTAGGTGTGGTGTATGGTTATAAAGGTTTAATGCTGCTGCTCGGCATCTTCCTGGCCTACGAGACCAAGTCCATCTCCACGGAGAAGATCAATGACCATCGAGCTGTGGGCATGGCCATCTATAACGTCGCTGTGAGTTCACTGAGTTCTGTGTGTGTGTGTATGCCAAAGCCTGTGACTGAAAGGACCATCCATCCATCCATCCGTCTGTCCATACATCCATCCATCCATCTGTCTGTCCATACATCCATTCCCATCCACTTATCCGGGGCTGGATCACAGGAGCAGCAGGCTAAACAAAGTATTCCAGATGTCCCTCTCCCCAGTGACAATTTCCAGCTCCTCCTGGAGGACCGTTCCCAGGCCAGATATACTCCTTCCAGCGTGTTCTGGTCCACCCTCGGGCCACCTACCAGCTGGACATGCCCAGAAAACCTCTAAGAGGAGGCGCCCACAAGTCATTTTGATCATATTCCTGAACCCTTTTCGACTTAAACGTCCAGTGTGTCGTCTTTAGGGGAACCTGTTGGCAGAAATGGAATAAAATGCCCTGTTTGCACCAAACCCTTTCAGTCCAGTACCTTTGGAACCAACAGTAACCCCTCAGACATGGTACCTAGACCTGTGTAGTAGTAGTAGTGGTCTGTGTAGTGTTTCCAGTGATGTACCACTGTGGGATGATCTCAGAAATAAATCTGGAGAGGAAATGTTCCTGAGCTCTGAGCCTGGGCAGCTTGCCTCTCTGTCTGGAGATATAAACATACATATACTATATGTATACATATATATATATGTTCACCATATGAAGAGGCTGATTAGTGTTTGTGTTTGTGGCTGAAGCTGTTGGCAGCCAGACTAATGTGTTTGTCAGTGGCGTGCCGCTCTGCAGGCGCTGTGTTAGTCTGCAGACTTGGTCTTTCACTTCCAATCCTTCACCAGCACAGCCTCGCTCAGCTGGCGAGTTTACTTTTCCTTCGACCTCTCCTCTTTCGTTTCACGCTCTGCTGGAAAGCTCTGCCGTCCTTGGTGGCGAGGCTCACCTCCAGCCCAATTTGTGGGGCTTAAATGAGGGCGAAGCCAGCCGGTGGGCTCTGCAGCAGCCCGGGAATGTGTGCACCAAATGACGACAGTGTCACGTGCACGAGGCTCTGCAGCGTGCCCAGAAAACACAGAGACCTGAACTGACAGCGCCGTGATGTGTCCTCATCATCAGGAATAAAGTCACATGTCAGAATCCCTCACAGATACATGTTTCACAGTCTGTTCTGTACACACACACACACACACACACACACACACACACACACGCACGCACTGGCTTCTTTTTGTGTGTGAATATAAGTGCAATGATTATTTGATTATTTACGTCAGATGACAGATAATTAATTGTTTGAGTAACTTTTCAGGTAAATAATATCCAGCACCAAATACGACCCTGTTCCAGCCTTTTATTGGTAAAGTTTCTGCTTTTCTAATGCAGTCACAGAATGCTAAATATCTTTATGTGTTCAACTATTAGTTCGACAAAACAATTTGAGTTTCCCACCTCAGGCTGTTGGAAACTGTGACTGGAATTATAATATTTTTTCTAACATTTAACAGACAAAACGATAATCTGAGCAGCCAGACTCCCCCTGGGTCAGGTACAGGTGAGTCTGTGAGCTGTCAAAGTGAAGCTCGGAGGGAGAAAACCAAACTTTCAAACACAGTGAAAATCAAAATGAGCCAAATTTCCCACAGCGATTAGTACAGAGAAGTTGAAGCTCCCCCACAAACAAAATGCTCCGTCCTCGCTTCTTCCTGAGTGTGTCTGATTTATGCTGCTGTCATGATGGCACAACACACATGAGCCCGTCTCCACCAAACCCTTTCAGTCCAGCGCCTTTGGAGCCAGCAGTGAGCCTTCAGACATGGTACCTAGACCCTCGGTGTGTTCAGACAGTCCTCTTAAATGTGGGCGGGGTTGTTGTCACTCACTGCTCCGTCCAGCACTCGCTGTATTTCCTCATCAGC
Source organism: Epinephelus fuscoguttatus (assembly GCF_011397635.1). Lineage (NCBI taxonomy): Eukaryota > Metazoa > Chordata > Actinopteri > Perciformes > Serranidae > Epinephelus > Epinephelus fuscoguttatus. Next base: position 41,272,544 of record NC_064768.1, on the reverse strand, counting down.
GGTGACACAGATGGAAGTCTGCACCTGGTTTATCGTCCACAGAACGAGGCTGCACGCCCACATTTTCACAACAAAATAGAACAGGCTGCAGTGAGAGTCTCTCTCCATGGGATATTTAAAATAGCAGCTTTGTGCATTTAGTCCTTCTCAGGCAAGCTCAGGGGTTTAGTGTTGCTGTAGCCCACAGGAAGTGAGGATTAGAATATATGACCTTCACATAATCCGCTCCAAATGAATCTATATTTTTAAAGTCATTACTAAAAGTGTGTGTCATATAAAAACTAAAGTGATGGTCAAAGTTGTCACAGTGAAATTTAAGGTGTGCTGATGGATTCACGTCATCAACTCATGCATTGAGTAACATTACAAGTTAACGTTCCACCTTAAAAGTTGCCGGCAGTCGGCCCAGTGAATGAAGTTATTTTTTTCTCTTTCATTTTATAGTTGTAGTTTACTGATGTATGAACAGAGGTTACATAAAACCAGAGTGAGCGTCCTCTACTGACCAATCAGACTGCAGTGTTCACAGCTCCACCTTTTAGTACCAGATCTGTGTGCTAGGTACCCCAACAGAGGGGGGACCAAACATGGGGACGCTAAGGAACGCTGCTGTTGGGACCATCCACAACTTTCACTGTGGAGACAGGAACACTACGTATCAAACTGAACTGAACTGCTCGGTGGACATGGGGTTTTACAAGTTGGTAGATTTTTTTTTATTCACCAAAAAGTACTTGCTAGCGTCCAAGCCTTGAGGCAACAAGGCCGCAGGAGTTGTTGAAAAAAACCTGAGTTTTTATTTACCCAAAAAGAAGCATAAAAAATGACAAACCAATAACTGAACAGCTCGGCCAGGGGTCGGCAACCTTTACTATCACAAGAGCTGTTTTTGCCAAAAAGCTCTCAAATAATCTGCCTGGAGCTGCGAAAGATATTTGAGCCTCATAATGAAGGTGACAGGAAGTCTGAATTCACCCATTAACATCACTAACAGGTCTAAATGAGCCTGCATTGACATGTTTGACCACAAGGTGGCGACTCCACAGTGGCTTTTATGATTGTTTGGTACTTACTTTGAGGGTTGGTGGTGAAAGCAAACACTATCAGGTAACCTCAGCCCATAGGAGCTTGGGTTGGGAACCGGAGGGTTGACGGTTCAAGTCCTTGTCCGGACCACACATGGAACGTGGACTGGTAACTGGAGAGGTGCCAGTTCACCTCCTGGACACTTCTGAGGTGCCCTGGAGCAAAGCACCAAACCCCCAACTGCTCAGGGCGCCTGACCAGGGCATTTGTGCATGTGTGTGTATTCTGTGTGTGTGTGTGTGTGTGTGTGTGTGTGTGTGACAACAGGGTGAAGACATTGAATGTCCCCCTCAGAGATTAATAATTAAAGTATGTCCTGTTATCATGATGATGATAAATCTGAGATAAACTGTATCCAGCACATCATACTGTCAGTGCAGCAGCTCTTTTCCTTTGTGTTCAGTCTGTGTCTTTGGCTGTGACCAGGTTCCTGAAGGATTTTCAGCTGCTCAGTGTGAATATATCTGACACTCTCCCCTCAAGTGTTCTTCAAAGACGCACCGCTCTGTGTGTCTATAATTGGCCGGGCCTGTCCGCTCTGTCACGGCGCCAGATGAAGCAGTCGATTGTTGAGCTTTTTTAATGTGTATCCAAGAACAAGAAGTTCTTTCAATGCAACCACATTTCACTCGACAAATCGCAAAGTATTCCGCTCTGCATGACAATTTAGGAGACAAGTGAGGCGTCTGCTGCTGGTTTGAAACGCCATTCTCTTTCCAGCCGGTCTCACATGCGCACACACACACACACACACACACACACACACACACACACACACACAAAGTGGCTTTTTAATCAGAAGCATCTCCAGTACGGCTGATTCTGTGATTTTCATTCCCGCTGTCGTATTTTAATTCATCTCTGAGGATTATCCATTATGCACTGAACCCAATTTAAGCCTATACTGAGTGGGTGAAATGCAAATTGGTTCAGAGAGAGAAAGTGTTTATCTCTGTGTTTTCTCTCGTCCTCCTGCTTTGGTCTGCTCTTCCTAAACGACTGGCCTGTCAGACGCACTCTCTCTCTGAAACAAATTAGTTTGATCCTGGTGCTGCGATCTGCAAATGTTGGTTAACTCCAGGATCTATTTTTGGGATCGTCGACATGTTTCAAAAATCAAAAGTGGCTGCCGGCTCCTTCTGGAACAGGAAGTGGTCCATGATTCATATGGACTTATTCTGTGGGAGGAAGTAGATCCAGGAAAGTATCGGGGCGGCAGTAGATCAGTCCGCAGGGACCTGAGTTTGGAACCGAAAGGTCGCCGCTCAAGTCCCCGTCCAGACTAAGCATGGAGACTGGACTGGTACCTGGGGCCAGTTCACCTCCTGAACCCCCAACTGCTTGATTATCCAGAGTAACAGAGACACTAGCATCTTTTACACTGCCTGTTCAAAGCAGGAATATCACGTCGCAACCCACCACGGGAGATTTAAAAAGCAGCTGATAGCAGTTAGCAGCTAACTCAAAGAAGAAGAGGCACAGCAGCTGTAAACGTCTGTAAAATGAGAAAACCATACGATTCAGGAGCACCTTACCCTCCATATACCCGCCATATAACAGGGACCTTAAATGACTGTTATGGTTTATAACGTGTATGCTTTACATCACAGGAGAGACCGACACTGTCATGCCTGTTTTGACCGTGATGCCAGCATGCTGTCTGAAATCACACACTGGAGCTGTCACATATTGTCGTTTGGTTCAACACATTCTCACTCCGACCTCGTCACAGATCGACGTCTGGTCAGGTACTGTCCACGTCGTCATACGACGTTAATAATGATCAACGATGTCAAAGGCTTTAGAGAAATCAAGACAGATCACACCAGTGAGTTTTCCATGTTCAGAAGCAGTAAACACGTCATTTGTGACTTTCAGAAGAGCTGTAGTTACTGAGATATTAGAGTCTGGCTGGATGGATGGACACACAGACAGACAGGTGGACACACAGACAGACAGGTGGACACACAGACAGACAGGCTGCAGACTGTAGAAACAGTCCATCTCCAGATGAATAACGGTGTTCAGAAATGCTATTTGTTCCAGTGAGGTTGGCGAAATCAACGAGACGAGTTGTGTGAGCACAGAGGACAGGACTGTGTTTGTGCGTCGCCGTGTGTGTTTGTGCGTCGCCGTGTGTGTTTGTGCGTCGCTCTGTGTGTGTGTGTGTGTGTGTGTGTGTGTGTGTGTGTGTGTGTGTGTGTGTGTGCAATGACACAGCAGAGAAAACATGGCTGCTGCTGGTCTCAGCCTGCTGCTTCCATTCTCCGGTGTGGATGGGATTTTTCACACAGAGGTGACTGACTGTTGATCAGTATGTATTGATGTCCAGCCTCACCTCCACCTCGCTTATGTTTCATTTGATTTCATGCTCAGTCTCTGTCTCTGTCTCTTCCTGCCACCTCTGTTCAGTCTCAGTCTCTTTCTGATTTGGATTCAACTTTCTGAGGACGACAGGAGTGAAACCTGCACGGCCAAGTCGACCACACACACACCGCATTTATGAAGCTGTTCTTAAAGCTCCAGTGTGAAGGATTCAGGGGGATATATTGGCATTAATGGGATATATAATAATAAGTCTGTTTTCTTTAGTGTGTAATCTGCTGAAAATAAGAATTGGTGTGTTTTCGTTACCTCAGAATGAGTCGTTCATCCACCGAGATCATCATGTTGCACTGCCATGTTCCTACAGTGGCCCAGAATGGACAAACCAAACACTGACTCTAGATAGAGACATTCACATTTTCGCTTTCTCCACGATGAGCAGTGTCAGAAAAACACTAATTTTTGCTGCTTTATTCAGTGTGTTTACAGGTTTAAATCAGCTGGTCTGTTTGTCTTGGAGCAGACGGGCGGCACGATGGTGCAGTGGTTAGCATTGTCGCTGTTGTTGAATGTGAGTGTGAATGGTTGTCTGTCGCTATGTGTCAGTCCTGTGATAGTCTGGTTACCTGTCCAGGGTGAACCCCGCCACCCTCCCTGTGACCCCTGACAGGATAAGTGTTACAGAAAATGAATGAATGAAATGAGTTTCAACTGGCTGCCATCTGCAGTTCTCACCACCAGCTGCCACTAAATCTGACACACTGCATCTTTAATGCAGATCGATGTACGTGTCATTTCTCTGTTTTTGTCGGTAGCTGTTAGGTTGGAGGAGCAACACCGCGGTAAAGTCAGAAAACATATTCGGCTTTTGCAGTGTGGATAAAAGTATTCCAGTATTCCAGATGAACCACTAGAGGGCAGCAGTATTCAGCTTTATACGAATGAGGAGGTCGTTTGTGTGTTTGGTTTTCAGACAGGATTCTGTCCAAAGCTTTAACTTCTAATTACAACTCAACAAAGAGACTTTAAAGCATAATTATAGTTCATTAGAATTTGAGTCTTATTTTCGTTTGGCCGTCATCTTCATCACTCACAATAACATCATTTATCTTAAGAATAAAGTCTTGTCCTGGTCTGTGGTGTCTACAGTACTTCCTGTTCCTTGGTGACCTGACAGGTACGCAGTGTCTTCCTCTGTAATAACTAACAAACTAAATGTTCCCTCTCCCGCTGCCTCCCTCAGGTGCTGTGTATGATAACAGCTCCAGTCACCATGATCCTGTCCTCCCAGCAGGACGCCTCCTTCGCCTTCGCCTCCTTGGCCATCGTCTTCTCCGTCTACATCACCCTGGTGGTTCTGTTCGTCCCTAAGGTAAACGCAGAGCGCCGTCCTCCTCTCGTCGGCTCCTCCCTGCAGATTACAGCGGCAGTTTAAGTGTCAGACATAATGGATTGCCTCTCATCAGGGATCTAAGTCATCTGAGCCGGTGTAATATATCACATAATGACCTGTAGATTGGCGCTGCCTTGCTGTGTCAGCATCAGTATGTGCTCGAGTCTTCACCAGGCAGCTGTGCTGCTGTCGCCATGGGCGGTCGGTGTGTGTGTGTGTGTGTGTGTGTGTGTGTGTGTGTGTTAATTTACTCCTCCAGAGACCAGGTGATTATTAAAGATTTTACAGAGAGGAGAGAGTTCAGGGTCGTACACTATGTGGCCAAAAGTATGTGGACACTACTGTCCTCATACTGCTGGGTGTGATGATGAAGAAGAACACTGGCCAACCATCTTTCTGCGGACCTTGGGGACACTCTGAAGATGAGTTCCCTGGGAGTGCAGGTCACAGGCGTGTATGCTTTAACCAGGTCTGACAAGTACTGTGGTGCAATGCCATTCACAACTTTATATGCAGGCAACAGCACTTTAAAGTCTGCTCTAACCTTTGCCGGAAGCCAGTGGAGTAATGTGCTCATAGAACACGAGCTGCTGCGTTCTGTAACATCTGAAGACCTGGAAAACTCTTGTTTGTCAAACCTGACAGAAGGGCATTACAATAATCTAGCCGTGATGTGACAAAAGCATGAATAAGGATCTCAGCACCCTTAAATTAAAGGATAGGTCGAATCTTAGTGATGTTACTTAGGTGAAAAAAGGCCACTCTGGTCACCTCCTTTATATGAAAATCAAACGAGAGGGACTGATCAAGAAGCACACCAAGATCTTAACTCTGTCACTGCAGTGAATCACAACATCATCCAGAGACAAAGTAAAATGCTCATACACATGCTTTAGTTTAGCAGGACTGATGATCATCATTTCTGTCTTAGCCGAGTTAAGTAACAGGAAATTTCTAGATCACCATCCCCTAACTGCAGCTACGTCTCAAGTTTAGTCAAATCTGACCCATTTTGAAGGATAATAGGCGTAAACAACTGTAAATCATCTGCACAACAATGACAAGATCCCAAATGAACGTAAAATCTGACCCAAGGGTGCCAAGTAGAGAGAAAATAGCAGTGGGCCGAGTACAGACCCCTGTGGAACCCCCACGACCAACAGCATGCGGTTCAGAGAATGTGACTGAAATTCTTGTCATTTTTTTATGTGACTGCTGCTGATGGAAGGTTGAGACAGACACAAGCAATCACTGCTGCATTTTTCTAGTTTTCCAAATATCTCAGTGTTGTGATCATTTTATTTCTGGCGTTGTATCGTTAGGTGGGAAATGTGTGTATCCCTAATGACATCGACCACAGATATCCTCCCTGCGCAATCTAAACTGTAGCATTTCATTCACTCACTGAATATTTCTCTGACCTCATTTTGTTTCCACCATTTTCTCCTCTGATTCAGAAACACTTAAACCTCTTGAAAGTCCTCCTCCCCCCTCCTAACAGTTTTACACCGTAGGAGCTCTTTTAAGGTCTGAGATGCTCTGTGAATAACTTTTATCTTTACCAGGTCTTATCTTTAAGGGGAAATTCTAAGAATGTTATAAAAATTTCGTCTTGCTTCAGATTTACACAGAAGGAATGTGACTAACCTGACAAAGGGTGTTTTTTGACCAGCATTCTTTGATGAAAGGATTCTCAGTGTTTGGAGGTAAGAAACTGAATCAAACCAAGAAGGAGATGTGGGTTTTCCCCCTGCTGCCCTCAAACAACCTCCGTTATATCTTCACGGAATCATCAGCCTGAAAGCATCCTCCACATTATCTCTGTCTGATGTAGTTTACTTGTTGTGTGAGTGAAGCTCTGCTCCTTTCCCCTAAAATGGAGTGAAAGCTGAGGGCAGGTAAAGACATCATGCCCACCAGGGATACTCTCTGTATCAGATGTAAATGATTTCCTGTATCTGAGGGGGAAAAGCTGAAGGTGAAGCTCGCTAAAAACACGTGTGGACGTCTCTTTGACTGGATGGTGAAAACATTCAATCACTTCCAGGTTCGGAAACATGTTAGCATGCTCCTTCCACCACCATCAAACCTCCAAAGGATCCTCCTTGGGTGTCTTGAAGTCCAGACACTGGTGGTCGTGGTGGCTGATGAGTTTGAGACTTAAAGGCTGATGAGTCCGATGAATCTTTGAGGTAGAGGGTGGGCACAGCATGAAAGCACTACCAGCAGAAAGAGGACCATATTTAAAACACGAAGCAGTACAGCAGTAAATACAAAGTATTTTCAAGTCAAAAGGCTCGAGTCCAAGTAAGGTCAGAAATCATTGGTGTCAAAGTCCAAGTCGAGTTGCAAGTCTTTTCTGATTTTGTTGAGTCAACTTTAAAGTCTTCAAACTTGTGACTCGAGTCAACACCTCTGGGAGAGTTAGTCTCTACTGGAGATGCAGCGATATACCAGTTTTAAGGTACTATGATGTAAAAGTTGACGGTAATCATACCGTATACATTTGCCAGTGCAACTGGACGGAGAATCTCAGCTTTATTTTAGTTATTTTCAAAGGGGAGACTTTTAACGTCCATTAACAACATGGTTTCAAGTTCAAGCAATTATAGTAATAAAATGTTTCTTAAACCAACAATAAGCCTTCAGTTTTATTGTACCATGAAAATCTCTAACCGTTGCAACCCTACTGCCCACGACTAAAAGTGTGATGAGCACAGAAAGAGCCACATTATTATATGAAAAACAATCTGTGGAGTCAATTTTAACTTCAACATGTAGAGCTAGTCATTGGCTGGGTTGACCCGAAGAGTCGCAAAGTATGCTCAACATTTAAAGATAGATTCATGCTCTCTAAATATACAATTAGACAATAAGAAAATCTGAAAAATTATATAGTATAAAAAGATTATTTCAAAATCAAATACAAATAGTACCACCGTCCCTGAACATGAAGATCAGACTAAAACAATGAGTGAAGGGTCAATGTGACGGCACAAGCATGGTTAATATCAGGACGTATAATCCTAGACCCCGAATATTCCTCAACAGACACCTGGGCCCAGGAAGAAATAACCATATTAATTACATATAATCAGGTCACAGGCCAAAATATGTCAACGTAAATTATGTTCAGTCCAAAAGGAGGCCTGGTGAACTCCTTCAGTGACAGCTGATCCTTCATGACAAGATGTATCTGCTTTGCAGATGCGGCGTCTGATCACACGGGGCGAGTGGCAGTCAGATGCTCAGGAGACCATGAAGACCGGCTCGTCCACCAACAACAACGACGAGGAGAAGTCCAGACAGCTGGAGCGAGAGAACAAGGAGCTACAGAAGATCATCCAGGAGGTCAGACAAGCCTTTTCTCTTTGTCACAGGGTTTTATAATTCTTACTTTCCTTCATATTCAGCAGGTAAATCGCTTCAGTATGTAATAGATTGGATCTTTTGAAGTAGGGCTGTACGGGGTACTTCTTCTTTGGTCAAACTGTCACATCCAAGGTCGCCAACAGACGTGTGTGTGGAGGCAGAAATCTCCCTGACAGATATTTTAAAACCTGGTTAAATGCCAAACTGTTGGCAGGGACCAAGTCCACCAGATGAATGCGAGCAAGTGTTTTTAGTAATGTGTTTAAACTGACCCTTTGAGCCATGTTTGGGGAATCAGTCTAAAACAAGCCCGGTATGTGCCGATCCCCATTCTCCAGTGTTTCCAGACAACTCCCAGATAAATTAAAACATAAGCCCACCATGAAAACAGTCTTAGAGGATTAGAGGATTTGTCCCTGGAGAAGATTGTTGAGTCGTTGTTACCGTTTGTCCCCTCAGAAAGAAGAGCGTGTGTCTGAGCTGAGAAACCAGCTGTCTGAGCGCCAGGCCCTGCGATCGAGGAGGAGAGCGTCCACCGTCACCAATCAGAACCACAGCTCCCCGTCTCGTGCCATTACCCAGAGCGACCCCAGGTCCCTGGCCCCTCCTCCGGGGTACCCCGCCCCCATCTCCGACCTCCACCCCGTCCCCACGTCCTTCGGCAACTCGTCCAGCCTCTACCAGCAGCAAGACAGCAAGATCAGCCGAAATAACTGCCACACCAGCCGGCTGCAGCTGCTGTACAAGTGAGGAGGCGGAGGGGCGAGGACGGTAATGACGTTCAGTACTAAAGTCTGTCAGAGGGGCTGACTTCAAACTCATTCCACCAATCAGCAGAGGCTGGAGGATTCCCAGTTTCCAAGCTGATCGTTGTGTCATTTTTCTTTTCTCTCAGAGGAAACAGATGTACATGCATCTTGTTAATCATCTAATCTGCCAGTTTATCATGTGCCATCTAAAGTTTGAGTGACGACCGCACTCAGAATTGACTGTTGGCAGAGCCCTGCCCCCCCCCCCTCGGCTACAGCTGCTAAGTCATCAGCCTTTCCATCGTAACAGTGCACAGTTTACAGTCATGGTCAACATGTTCATGTCTGGAACAAAAAGACCTGACCTCTAGATCTCAGAGGACAAAAGCAGCCTCTCATTTTTAGCAGCTGCTAATTTTGAAGAAAAAGACGATATAATTAATTAATCCCTGAGAGGAAATTTAATTTTTCACCCTGTTGTCACACACAGGCCTGAAATACACACACATATACACAACACAGTTTTAACGTGAGTGTTACAATTACGTGTAAAGTCAATGTAAAGACGTGATTAGACGCAAATTCCCACTTAGGCAGGACAATGGACGCAACGCGAATGACGCGAGTACCGCAATTTAACATCATACGCCTGTTTGTGAGAGTTGAAAAAATCTCAGCGTCAGCGACCAATTTGCTCTGTGATGGCCAGTCAGCATTGAGATCCTCTGGGGACGCATGATGCCGAGGACATAGCAGACAAAGTTCAGTCACTGACTCAGTGATTTTACACACGTATGACACGAGTCATTTGCACGTATGAGGCAAGTCAACACAAAATATTCTAGCATTCAAACTCCCACAACTAACAGGACACCAAAATTTGCATCGCATTTGGCATGAACGCAACACGCTTTAGCCACAGTCTGTTAGCACGGTATCATCATCATAGTCTCATCGAACAGTTTGTATGATATCCTGGGAATTTGCGCCCCACGAATGACGTTACATCCTTAACATTCAGCTACCTACCTAATTACTGTGGTTAGGATTAGAAAAAGAAACATGGTGAGGACGTACCTTAAAATGACTCAAAGTTCATGTGGATCCAAACAGGCAACTCCAGGGAAAAGTCCATCGTAAAACACATAGGATATGTACGAACTAAGGTGCATCGCTTTTTGTAGGAAAGATTTGTGAGAACAGCCTGACATCATATGTGTAGCCCTCAAGAGCATATTTATGATGCCTTCATTAAACATGCGTCTTATTTGAAATTGAGTCAGCTGACGACTGCTTCAGGTCACTGATGTGTGAAATGAAGTCGTATTGTTTGGATGGTAAATGTGGAAGCTGCAGTGCTGGGATGGAAAGGCTGGCAGACGGAGCAACAGTAGCTAACGGTCAATGGGGCTCATGACAGAGCATTTATCATATCTGTACCTTACAGTGTTGCCTCCTAATGTGTTTAGATAGTGCTATGTACTGTATTAAGAGGCCGGACAGAAGGACAGACTTCATGATGATGTCAGTTTTGTAACTAAGTAACTGGTTGTATCCGAAACATGATAAGTTTTGTCACTTTAGCTCCTCTTGTTCAATGTTTGATGGTGGTTTTTACATTGTTATTAGTCTCTGTTCAAAGAGACTGCTGAGTCATTGTACATAGTGCTGTGTGTTCATGCTAAACCCCTCACTGTGGATTAACCCGGTCCTGTTGTTTCAGGGCTGAAAAGAAAAGTAAGCTGAGGACACTGCTGTCATCTGTCAGGTATTTACTGTGTCGAGTGTTGTGCCTGCCACGCTCAGGAGCCGAACATGAGGTTAAAGCATCGACTCAGACGCCTCCGTGTGTTTAACGTGAGGCTGCAGCTGCGTCTGTTTTTCTGTGGACGAGACAGATAAATTAAATACGAGGGACCAGCTGTCAGCTGACGAGGCTTAAATGTCAAACCTGAAGCTAATTCAGGGAGATTTTCCTGGTAATATTTAAGCTTTTTGAAGTTGTTCTCCAGGGGCTGAATCATTTTCATGTCTCGTGGATAAGTGTAGCTAGATGCATGTTGCTGCATGTTTGAGAGATTTGTTTCTGGCTGAGGGAACAAAGAAAACGTTGCAGTACAGACTGGTTTGAGCTGATATCTGTGGCAGCAGCTGTGGAATCTGAAGTTGCTGAATCTGAATTTTATACTAAGACCATATATATATTCAGTTTGTGTTTAATTAATTGTATGTTTGAATTATTTTCTCTGTTTCTATACAGATATGGATCGACCAGAGGGCACACGGTGCATCTCAGATTCAGTTATTTTATTTCTTCTGACAAACAAAGCAGCGCTGACTCAACCCACAGTTTTAAAACTTTGTGAACCATCGAAACCTTTCTGACTTTTATTTTTGGTGCCAAACAGTCACCTCAGTTTTGTCTTTTTTTGGCAAGAGATCATTCTGTCACGGCTGGTCCTGAATCTGTTCAACACACTGACAACATGACTCAAGGAGACCACAGTCAGTCTGTGAAAACAAAATGTAGATTCAAGTATCATCAGCGTAAATAGTAATCAGTGTTGTCTTTAATCAACCTGGTCTCACTCTGGCCCAGGTGTGGTTCATGATGTCAACGACGACCCTCTGTCTTAACTCGCATCCTGTAACAAAGAGAACAGCCAGGAAAACAGACACGTCTGGTGGAGCTGAGTGGGCGGCATCAAGGGGAAAAGATGCTGGACAACACGGAAAGTTTAGGCGGAGGAGGTCAGAGTAGAGCGGGTGGGACGGGTGCTGGATTGAACCAACAACCTCCGTCTTTCACTCGGGAGGTCAGTGTACACTTTCCATAATATTGTAAAGCCAAACCCTGTTCTTTTGTCCTAAACCCAACCACGTGTGTGTTGTTGACGGAAAAAAAGTCAATTTGTGTTGTTCTACCAACATAGTGCTTTTATTTTGAAAGAGACTGTATCAAACTGTACATTTCCTGTGAAAACAGAAGTGTATTTTGAAAACAGACAATGCATGTAACAGGCTGAAGTTGACACGGCGTCCCAGAACGTCAACAACCAACACACCCAGGGTACCTTGGACGCCATATGTGGACGTGGAAAGTCCATGACCAAACGTGGACATGTGACGAGGTCACAGTGAGGATGAGTTGACTGCCGAGAATATTTTATTTTGAAAGCCCTTGACTGGATGTCGCAGTCAGGCTCCTCTTGTGTCTCGCGCTGCTGTCGGGATGATGAAGATGTCTGACCTCAGTTTTGACAAATCACCATGTGCATCAAAAGCCTGGATCACTGTGAAAGGACAAAAACAGTTCATAGGTTTCTGTTTTTCGACTTCGACATGATCAGTGATCATGTATTTTCCAGCCACTGATGTACTCAGTCCGTGCATCTGTCCATGACCGAACGCCGATACGTGACAAGGTCGGAGTGAGAATGTGTTGCATTAATCCAACACATTCTCACTGTGACCTCGTCACATGTTGCCGCTTGGTCAGTAGACTTTCATGTCCACATACAAGATGCAAGGTACCCTGGGTGTGTTGGTTGTTGACGTTCTGGGACACCGTGTCAACTTCAGCCTGTTACATGCATTGTCTGTTTTCAAAATACACTTCTGTTTTCACAGGAAATGTACAGTTTCTGCCTGTGGGATGTGCACAGACTTTTTCAAATTAACTTCTGTGGAAGACTGTAGTTAGGTTTAGAATGAAACATCATGGTTTGGCTGTACATTGATACAGGGAGCGAACACTGGCCTCCTGGGTGAAAATCTGGCGTTGTTGGACCCAACCACCACCGCTCCCACCTGCCCTTTAGGGACCTTCCAGAACCTCATTGTCGTCCAGCGACATTTCAAACTGACACCGTGCGGTGGCGTTATTAACTGACACGGCCCAACAACGCAACATACCACCACAAGAGGACGCCTGTGTTTCGACAGTGTCCAGGGTTCCTACGCAAGTATGGAAAGTATGGAAAAGTATGGAACTAAATCTGATCAATTTCCAGGTATTAAAAAGTATGGGAAATGAAAAATAAAGAATGGAAAAATATTTATGTTTCCAGACTGTTACCACTGTTCTAAAATACTGTTTTCTAAGATAGAAAATTAGGTATTTCCAAAAATAATTTAATCAATCCGGATCGTGTTTTATGCCGGGCCAAGCTCAGTTTGTGTGAGAGCAAACGTCTCAGAAAACATACCGCCCCTTTTACCTGATTGACAAGTGGTATGTCCAGTCCGCTGCCCCGTGACCCTCCTCCAGCCCCCCAGGTATCACGTTTCACTCCAAAACTGCACCTTCGACAAGAAGACGAGTTTCACGTGGTTCACAATGGGTAGATGCAAGTTTTTGGATGGATGGCTTGACAATACTGTATATAAATACTGGTTGGCCAAGGATTGCCAATTCACACACAGAGTTAGATGCAAGCTTTGTGTGAAATTGTTTGACATCGCCAACATGAGGGAGAAACGATTCAGAGCCACATGAAAGGAAAAACACCGACGTCTCGTTACTGCATCGCTTGCACCCAGAGTCCCAACCTTTTTGCCTCAGCCCAGACATTGAGTTTTTATTTGCATACCATTATGGTACTTGGCTACAGTCGCCTATTAAGAATAATTAAATATGATGTGAAATATGATACACTGATATATTTACTCAGATGTCGCATATTCTCTGAAAAAAAAAACAAAACAAAAATGCAGAGAAGTCTGGAAATTAGGGTATGGAAAAGTATGGAATTTTGAAATTCCAAATGTGTAGGAACACTGAGTGTCTGACGTAGACATCAGTGACCAAGCTGTGGTATTTGATGACTGCACAATGAGAACAGGATGGTTAATCACATCTGGCCTGACAGAAGCATGTTTAGAAAAAAAGGAAAACTAAGCAGTAAATCCAACAGAAATTCAAATACAAGCAGCACCAGAGTTTGGACTAACACTGCACATGACACTGATTTCTGTTTATCTCGTCTGACTTGCTCTCTTGCTAAAAGTGTCAGATGAAACTCCCCCAGGTTTGGTTAATGACGGAGGCCATCACACTGCCTCAAGTTCAGTTTGCAACAATAGCTCACACATTTCTTCCACAGCTATAAACAAACACAGAGTTTCTGGTTTTGAAAATAAAACTGACAGACTGGTATCAGATTTCCCCCGTATTATCCGCCGCAGCATTTCACTTCCCATTGTGTTCACTCTTCTGCTTTTTTTGGTCTCACTTCCAAATATAGCTTTTTGTGGGGATTTTGTAGACAAACAGGAAGAAACTGTTTCAATGAAAGGGTTTTTCATGCTGAAAGCAAAATTGCAACATGTGCTTGTCTGTCGAGAGAATAACAGGGATAGCAACATGGGGCTTTTGGTTTCTCATTCCCTCTTTACATGTGAGTTTTTTGAAACATGCTAAAAATAGGCAGTAAACTCCTTTCCCACAGCCAGCGGATTGTGTAGTTACCATGCAGCAGACGAGCATGCTTTCTGTTCTCTAATTGGTCAGCGTCACATATCCCCTGAAAAACAGGTTAGTGAACAGTAAAGGTTCCTTTTCGTCTGTTACTCATTGAGCCTCTCTGTCAAACTTGGTTTCTGCCTACTTTTGAAGTGCTCCCAAACACTACGTGGATGGAGACGGACAGTATTTTGTGATCCTGCATCATTGCAATGGACTACTGCAGAGTCACCTGTCCTGGGAATGAATGCCAATTGTAACCTTTCCCATTTAAAACAAAAGCAAGACGTTAGTTTGGGACTGTCAGCTTTAGGTTACTATCGGGAAACATGGGGTGGCTTTTATCGAGTGACCAAAGTCTTTATTAAAACAACGTCTTTCATAAAACAACATGGGTTTGTTTGGCTCACTGCGACCTCATCACATGTCCACGTTTGGTCATGGACTTTCCATGTCCACATATGACGTCCAGGGTACCCTGGGTGTGTTGGTTGTTGACGTTCTGGGACGCCGTGTCAACGGTAGGTTTAGGAAAAATAACAGAGTTTGGCTTTACAATCTTACGGGACGTGAAGTCAGTGTTTGTTGCACCCATCCACCACCCCTCCTGCCTGCCCTACTCTGACTTTGGCTGCCTTAACTTTCATCCTTGTCCCATTGTATTTCCCCCCTGACGCCACCGTTAAAACTATAACTGCGACCAGCTGTGTATCACACCAACGTTAAACTATGGCTTTTTTCATCAGAAGTCAGTGACCAAGCGCCAGATTTCGATGACTTCAGAGTGAGACCAGGTTGGCTGAACAAATGTTCGCTACAGTAATGAATCACACTTCTTGTTAGCAAGATAACCACAGGTGTCAACGAAGAAACAAGGACTTAAATCTTACGCCCGGGCCACACTGCCTACCTCTTTCTGTGCGTGACGGCTACCTAGCTGACAGTGTTTATATAGACAGTGTTACTGCTGCCTGCCAACTATATCATTCTGTACTGAGTCTCCGTTTGATAATTGCCATCAGTGTTTTACAATAAAGGAGCTGAAGAGGTTGTGTCCACAGAAACGCCAAAGGGCTTCAGATTTGAAACAGAAACAGGAAGTAGTTAAAATTAATTATATGTATCTGTGAGATAATGTACAGATGTAGACATTGATACTGTAGTGAAATGTTGCTGGTGTGATGTCAGTGTTGCCCTCAACACATCATTTTCACTGTCTGTTTTTGCTCCAAACAGCACGCGTCACAGAAAAAAACAATAGGCAAAACTCTGGATCTGTAGATGAGTGGCAGCAATGCCGCGATTGTGTACCTGTTGATATGTGCCCTGTGGCTGTTCTAACCTGTTGCCCTGGGTGAAAAAATAAAAAGCAAGAGGTTCTTCGATGCACACTTGCTCACGCAGGCAGCGTGGCCCTGGTGTTAAAGGGATACAGCCCCGATTTTCAACCAGTTCTCAGTCACTGCAGTGTGTACAGTGTGTGCCCAGCCGTGTCATTATTATCCAAATGGAGTTTGCTTCAGTTTTCATGGAGACCTTGACGTATGATTTTGGCCAAACTTCAGGTTCCTTGGTGAAGAATGAATTTTCATGCTCAGTTTCCATGTAATGCAGAACCTGTCTCTCTTTGTGACGCCTCTTTATTTTTATTGAGGGTCCAGAAGTACATTTTCACTGTCTTCAACCCTCATGACTAATGTAAGGCTTGATCTCTACCTGAGGTACAGAGTTTGTCTTGACTTCCACTTTAGTCTCATGTTCTCTCGGTGTGGTAGCACAGCTTGTGTCATTAGTATGGGTTGTCGTGAGCACTTGAGGCGCAGGTGTATAAACCATGACAACACTGCACGGTACTCCTGCTACATTCCTGCAAAGCGACCATGTGTAAATATCTTCTGTATGTGTGTCTGTGACGATGTGTTTTAACTGTAGAGTCTGTAAAGCAGTGAAGATGTAAGTGATGTCGATACACATGACAATATGCACACTGACTGTAAATAACGATGATGTAAATAAGGATGACATTTGACTTTGCATATACGAGCTGGATTTCATGTGGTACAGTATTAAAATATATTTCTATATGCTGTAATATCTGATATCAGATTATTTGAAATGCAAAAATGAAAATAAAACTAGTTGTTTTTCCCAAACTGTCGTCTCTGTGTGACGTGGTCACCCCCCACGTAGGTCCAGACTGAAATACCTTTGCATCTGCTGGATAGATTTGCACGAGGTAAACAGACATACACACCCTGAGAGGACGGCTGCTAGAGACTTATGTGATACTGCTTTGCATCTAATGCCACCAGCAGGTAAAGTGAAACATCTCAGTGTCTACTTGATTAGTTGACACATCTTAACATATTATTGTTAATGTCATTTTAGATGGTATATTTAAGATAAGTTATTTTACATAAGCATCTATTGTTAGTGTTTGGTTGTGCCACCTTGCAATTTAGTAGAAACTAGACTTGTATGCTTCTGCTTCACCTTCGATCTTTCAGATATAAAAAGTCATGTTTTGTGTGGTCACAGTGACCTCTGACCACCACAGTCTAATCATTTCCTATGTGCATGTGTTAATAAATATTCTTTTTGCTATATAAAACAAGTCTCTCCTGGTTGACGTAGTGCTGCAACGAACGCCACCTGCAGGTCATGTGATGTAACAACCTTGATGACCTTTCATCAGGCAACAACATCAGATCAACATTTACTACCCGTTCACTCAACATTCCCATCAGCCTCAGCAGCACAACGTCTTTTAACATCAGCATATTACCACTGTTATGAGCACGCTAGCATGCTGTTAGCATTTAGCACATCCTTACAGAGCTATATGTAGACCCTCAGTACTATGACAGTAACAACACACTAGAGGAAGAGAAATCAGAGCCAGCGAGGCGTGACATCATCAGAGTAAAGTCTTTATTTGAATAAAGGAAAGAACCAGTCAGTTTCAGCCACACTGGGTTTTCCTCAGGTTTTGGTTGCACTGACTTTTCTGGGGACCATGAATATTTATACCAGATTTTATGGAAATGAGATGATGAGGGAAGTCTTACAGAGGTGTTGTAATTCTTACTGGCTGCCTGCAGAGGATGTTAAAGCTCTGAGCTGAAACAAGATGCAGCAGGAGATTATCAGACTGATTATAAAAACACTACTTAAAATGCCGCTCATTTCCCGAGAGGTTAATATTCAGCTCTTCTTCCCTTTTCACATTCAAATGATTCCTTCCATGAAAGTTTTGTAAACTCTTATACAGTGTGGAGACTATTTAGGACGGGGTTAGTTTATACTTTAATCACATTATTACCTTCTCCTGAAATTCCTTTTCTGTATTATAAAAGTGTCTGAGCTGAACATATCTAAACCAAAGTTTGCCTCAAGTAGATTTACTGATTTTATTCCAGGTATGAATACAGCCTCTGATCCATGTGGAGCATTATTGTGTTTTGCTGTTGTCGACCCTTTCCCTCTTGACTTGTGTATCTTTAGTTTTAATGTTCTTCATTTTAATTATTATTTATTTTCTCCTTATGCACACATTAACACAGTGTCCTCTTCTCTCACACAGAAATGCACACAGGTGTGGCAGAGGAGATAAACAACAAACTTTTTGTGCCTTTTCAAAGTGTTTGATATAAACATTTTAAATATGAAGTACATTGGAAAGAGGAAGTGATTAGAAATAATTTATGTCTGAAAAGTTAAAACAAAAGAATTGATTTGGAGATACAAACTGAAAGCCCTCTGTCAGAAACATACTTTCCACGGCCGGCATGTGGTGCTGCTCTGTGAGCAGCGGCAGGAGGAAGCAGGGGGATTACCAGATTAGCAGGGAGTTTCCCTCCTCCCCTCCGCGATCTGTAGCTGTTGAGGAACTGTTACTCCACTGGAAACTTTCTCACTAGTGTAAATGAAGAGGAGCACAGAGCAGCAGAGCCGAGTCATGGTGTCTTATGCAACACCGAAGCTATAATTGTCCACTGTCACTGGTGATGAGATGATTTGGTTAATACTGTAATGGTAAAGCTGACGTGTGATGAGTAAGTGTTGTGAGTGGATCCTCCGGGGATCATGTTCCTGTTGCCTTTTCATCCATCGGTCATCCTTCGTATTCAAAGTGCGGCCCTCTGTCACCCCGAGGACTCTCCCGTGTGGGTGACATTACTTTCCTGCTCTCATGAAAGGCGAGAAATCAGCCACCCCTGAGTGGGAGAAGAAGTCCACACCGCCTGACCATGATGATATTTTCACTGAGTTCAAGAAAGTTTTTGACCACACAACCTCAGGACACGAGGAAGCTCAGAGCCCACAAAACCTTTGCCTTAAACAGTGATGGGCAGCTGACATGATCATATAACTCTCCTCAGTAACAAGTCGTGTAACCAACTGACCTATGGCTAAGCCCCGCCCCCTCCACTCACTCGGACAAACTATCAACATTC
Organism: Epinephelus fuscoguttatus; assembly: GCF_011397635.1. NCBI lineage: Eukaryota > Metazoa > Chordata > Actinopteri > Perciformes > Serranidae > Epinephelus > Epinephelus fuscoguttatus. Next base: position 41,253,698 of record NC_064768.1, on the reverse strand, counting down.
AGTGCCCGGCGCTATGGCAGGTGTCACAGTACACGGCATTTCACAGGAGGCAACTGATGATTTTTGGGGACATAACGATCAGATGTCATTGAGAAGTAACCAAAAGGGCCTAAACTACACATTGGAGGGATATATTCATCATTTTATTGTTGAGAAGGTCGATGAAAAGCTTAAATTACAAGCCAAAATTTACAGGTCACAGTGTACGCTTGTGAACCGCATCTGGTTGCCGTCACCATCAAAGACAACAAGTTAAAGTGCCACTGAAGTTAAGGTTTTTGGCTCAGAATATGAGAAAAGGATAACGGCCTTTTTACCATCTTTACCAAGAGTGTCTCTCCGTTAGTTTGGTGCTACAGTATTTACACTGAATCATTCAGCATAACGTTTGCCAACCTTTGTTATCTCTGCCATTACAGATAAGTTAATGAAGCTAAGCTCCAGAAGTTAACGTTAGCTTAACTAGAGCCCTTTGGACAACAGCTAACAATGATGTACCATCACCAAAGTACAAAACTAGAACAAAATAGGCTAATGAACTCCCAGCAAACAAGGTGACATGATGAACAACGCAGCTAGGAGCTAACGTTAGGCTAACTTTAGCTAACGTTAGCTAGAGATGTTAAAGATAACTTTATATTTCTTTCCAGCAAAGTGACAATATGTTGCCTCAAACACAATGTTGACTTACCTTAGAACAGATGTAGACATCATTGTTAATCTTATTCACGTTGAGTTGATGTTGTGGTCTAACGTTACCACACAACTTTATCCAAAGGAGACACTTTTCTCGTTGAGATGTGGTTTAAAGTGTAAAAATACACCTGGTCGCCCAGCCTCTCAGGATACCTTGTGTCAGAGTTGCATGTACCCCATGCACACCGTTTGACCATTTTTAAACTTCAAATCTCAGAAAAAGCTCATAAAACCCAACAAACTGACTTTCTGTAATGCATTTCAATGGACGTCCAGGCAGAGAATGTCCCAGTGTATGGGGATGGCTATACGCACTGTGATTGGCTCATCGTGTTTGAGGGCGGGGCTTAGCCATAGGTCAATTACTAATAAAATACCAGAATTAAAAAAAAAAAAAAAAAAAATCATGTTTTCAGGTTGTCTGTTGGTCATTTCGTCCATTTGTCCGTCCCATTCTTGTCAACACAGTGTCTCAAGAATGCTTAAATTTGACACAAATGTCCACTATTAAAGATGAACTGATTACCTTGTCTGTCTCAGTCTTGAGGGCATGACATCTCAGCGATACATCACACACTGACGTTTGGTCATGGACTTTCCACGTCCACATATGACGTCCAAGGTACCCTGGGTGTGTTGGTTGTTGACGTTCTGGGACGCCGTGTCAACTTCAGCCTGTTACATGCATTGTCTGTTTTCAAAATACACTTCTGTTTACACAGGAAATTTAACATCTGCATACAGTCTCTTTCAAAATAAAAGCACTACGTTGGTACAACACCACGGATGGACGTTATTTTCCTTCAACAACAAACACATGTGGTTGAGTTTAGGACAAAAGAACAAGGTTTGGCTTTGGAATCTTACAGGAAGTGAACGCCGCTCTCGGGTGAAAGTCAATCTTTGTTGGCCCCTGACCGGACATCGCAGTCAGGCTGCTCTCATGTCTTATGCTGATGAAGATGTCTAACGAATCATCGCCTGCATCAAAACCCTGGCTCGCTCTGAAGACAGAAACAGTTCTCAGGTTTCTGTAGGTTTTTTTGACTTTATGGTCAGTGATCAATTATTGTGCGATGGCAACCAGTCTCTTTGAGTGTAGATCATGCGCTCCTGGTTTACTCATCATGAATAACTTTGCTTATGAGTGAAGCTTTTATCCATAAATGGTCAAAGAGACACAGCTGTTTCTGCTGAGTGTAATCATCCTCCCTACACGACAGGACAAATAGAGGAAGGAGGAAGTCCTACGACTGTTAACACTGTATATTTGCAAATATGGTTTAATGTCCTCCGTTACCAACACATCCTCACTGCGACCTCGTCACACGCACAGCTCTATCAGGGAGAAATATAAAGAAACAATACTTGTCAAAGGTGTAACGAGTCACGAGTAACAAGCCCGATGAGTTTGAATTTCTTCATACACCAGTGGCTTTAAACACGAACCCTCCGTGGAGATTAAAGGTGACACTATAAGGTCTGCAGCCTGCTCCGCTGCGTGGACGGCAGCTTTAGTCAGCCAAGATTCATAAATTTGCTGAATTCAGCAGAAGTGTATTTCACCAGACGTATGTTGGCAAAAATGTGAGCATGAGAACATATTGAGATGGACAGAAGCAGAGAGAGGTGGATAACGCTAAAGGAGAGGTTTCAGAGGGTTTAATGGATATTTATGATATTTTTTTATGGGCTGTGAAATGTGGACATTTTTGGGATGTGTTGTAAATGTTGACTGCAGCTGCAAAAGAGAAACTTACCCAGTGTATAATACTCAATATTTAGATTTTCAGGTCTCCATTAAAGCTTTATCTAACCTTTAAATGACTTTCTGTCAGCGTGTCAAGAGTTATAGTCTAAAGGTTTTTTTAGCCAAAGCTTCTACCAGAGAGTTCACCGCTGTCATTCATCATCCCTCTGATATACAGCATCACAGTCACAAGTTAGACTGGTGAATATGAGTGTGTTGCATCATGTGGTCACATCATAATCACCTCACAACACACTGTGGTATTTAATCATTCAGATAGTTTCAGTTTCTATTGAAGCTCAGCTCACCAGTCTGCCTCACTTCTATCATACTGGAGCGCAAACTAACACAGATGAATCTTTCAAAACGTCTGCAGACACAACTTTTCGCTTGGCGTGGCATCACAACGAACACAGACATCCTTTTCTCTTCAAAATGATTTTTTATTCAAACATTTTTACAGCACCACAGGCACCATGGAATTATTTGCAAATGTCAGTGATAATTACACTGACAAACATCAGATCACACTGATTACCCCTTTGAATAAATTAGCTCATAAATTATGCATAAAATCCAACACAAATACTGTTGTAAATGAACACACACGAATACACACATAAATAAATAAGTAAATAAATAGATAAATAAATAAAATAAATATGATAATGTTATGTTGAGTAAATATAACTTTTAAAATCCACCTATGTCAGCCTGTAGTGACACAATCAACACACAGCAGCTACAGCACATTCATACAAATGCGCTGGCTTCAGCACTGCAGTACAACAAAAGGTACTGACGTTAAGGTGAGTACATAGTACATAACATTATGGAGCCATAGACATATCTATGGTGGGTCATTACATCACAGTGAGCGCTGCTAGTCAGTGCTGCACCTGATGTATCTGGGTTTACATCCAAACTTTAAATGACTTTCTAAAGGTTTGGGTGTAAAGTCCACAGTAACAGTTGCATTGACAGTTTAGTGCAGTGTATATCATCAGACATTCAACAGCGCAGGTGAGATCAGGTGAGGCAGCAGGCTGTAGGCCTCACAGCGGAGTTGCTGTGTACATTCATATCTTCACCTGTCGCCCTCAGTCACCTCCTCACAAGGCAAACACACCAAAGAAGGTCTTCCCCGGCTCGTCCTCCAGGCTCTGCAGCATCCTCATTGGCATCTCCGTCTTGAGTCTGTCCCCCTTCCTCAGGTTGAACACAGCTCCCATGTACACGGCGGAGAACCAGTGCCCGTCCTCGTCGGGATTGCTGTCAGCTGTCTTCTGGCAGACGGTGCGGATGGAGTGCAGGATGGTCTGGTAGGACTTCTGGCCGTCGTCGTTCCCGTATGATTTGGACCAGCGCTTCACAGTGTGGCTCAGGTGGACCAAGGGCTGTGAGATGATGTCATCAGCGTCACTGCAGTTGACCCGGAAAGAAGCTTGGCTGTAGACGAAGTAGAGGCCGTGTTGAGGAATCACAATTTCATTGTCTTCGAGCCGCAGCCCTCCTTGAGAGTGGGACTGGTCCACCTGACTCCTCCATTCCACTGAGGTCGTCCTCTCAGGGTTGTATTCTCCTGATGAAGAGTATAAAGAGATGGTTAGGGTGAAACTAGAACTGACTGTCAGAGCAAAGGTTTAAACATTTTCCAACAAGAACAGAGAGGAGTCCATATAATAATGCCTCATTCCAGGACTCCATGGAAGAGAATATTTTATCTCAACGGCTCTTTCCTGGCTAAATACGAGGGGATGACGATGTTTATCATGCATCCCAAGTAATTTCTGATTAATCACAGAGAAATTAAACCATGTCCCATTTTGCTTTAAAGCCTACACCCATGGCACCCATCTAAAGGACCAGAGTTGCTTTAACAGGACCTAAAACCTTGAAAACAATCCCTAGAATTTCTTCAAGAACCAAACGAACATGCTCAAGAAGCACTGGAGTGTCCAACAAGCCCTTGAACTTCTTCAAATAAAAAAAAAAATCTGAATTCTTCAAGGTGCTGATTAATCCCTCAAGACCTTCCTGAAGGAGGCAAAGAGCTTGATCGAGAACCCCCCAGAATTTCTTTCAGGTACCCGTAACTCTAACCCTAACGCCTCAAAGACCCATGGTCTCACAACAACTGGACTGACACAACCAAGAGTTTAGAGTCTACACAGAGTGCCAGTCCAAAATATTTTATTGTCCTTGTTATATGCAGAAAAAAGCCACAGGTATTGTTTGATACTGAAATCATTGCTTTTTGTTTACCTTCTAGATGAATGGCCGCTCTGACATTTGAAATTTGTCTCAAGGTGTGACGGAGATCTGGAGAGAAGAGAAGACAGAGGTTAATAAAATGAGATAAACCACAACTTATCACAATTTAGAAGCATCTCAACACCGATTTAAAAAAGAGGAAACTCTCTGGACAGCTCACTATCAGTTATTAGATGCTACACAGCTGTCACTATCAACTCAAAGTGCTGGCACTGAATTATTTAAGAGAATTAAGGGAACAGTTCTCACCAAAATTGTCTTCATCTTGTCCTGGGCCCTGTTTCAGGAAGACAAGGATAGAGCAAGTGTTATTAAAGAAAGGTGCAGGTGAGATGGACCACTTGCTGTGAGAAGCATCCGGCCCGTCAGTAATTCAGAGACTAATTTCAGACTTGTATTCCCACCTTGGTTTGCCTGTTGTAGACGAGGACGGCAGCAGCAGCAGAGGCGAGGCAGAGTGTGAACACCAGCAGGGCTGTGGTTAGCTTCGAGCCGGGTCTGACTGGCGTTGTTTGTTTCCTGGCGTCTGCGTCGACAGCAGCATCCAGCATTACTTTGCATTCACCTTCCATCGTTTCGAATGAGTTCCTTCTGTCAACTTCAAGTCAAGCTCAGGCGCCTTTCTGGAGAGCTTCCTTTCTTCTTCTACTGTCGCTCTGGTTTTGTGACTGACACTCTGAGTTTGGCTCTGTTTAAAAACAGTTACCTCTGGGGAAACTCCAGTGATGTCACTCACCGTGAGTGAGTGGAGATTTGATGAGGAAGAGAGAGCCAGGGCAGGGGAGGATCTTACACACCACACACTCCTACCACCAGGGCATCTATATGACTGTGTTATCCCATTAGCTTATTCACACCTGCAGAAACCCCTTTTACAACTACACACACACACACACACACACACACACACACACACACACACACACAGAAGTCTACAGATACTCTCACACAGATGAGGATACACACATGTGCTCTTAAACGTGCTGCCGTGCAGCCACATACCACTCACAGACCCTACACAAACACCACCAAACTCAGCCAGACGACCTTTTCACAGTATAAACGCACATTTCAGCCGGTCAGACCGCGTCAGGTGTGTGTTTGCGTATGTTGTGGTGTCATGTCCGTCTCTATGTGGGTCAAACATATGGAAACTGTGTTAGAGTGTGGGGTAACAAGCCGCAGACACATCATTCACTTATTCATCAAAGCATCTGCCGTGTTTGCCAGTGTTGCTATAAACTTGTCACAGTGTTAGCAGAGGATGTTACACTATGTACTACGGCCTGAATTAAAATGACCTGCAGCTGATGCGTCATCGATAACATCTGCAGCGCACTGTGTCACTTCCCTTTATGTTTAAAAACAGACAGATGGAACGCAGAGCCTCGTAGTTCTGCTTTAGCTGGTTATTAATGTGTCGAAATAGAAATACAGAACAATGTCAAAAAAGAAAAAGAAAGAAAAAGTGATGTAGTTGGGAGGTGGTGGGGGTTGATACAGCAGAGTATCATGATATTTTTATGTGGCAATACTACTACTAGAATCCATCCATCCATTTTCATCCAGTCATCAGGGGTCAGGCTGAGCAAAGCACCCCAGACGTCCCTCTCCCCAGCAACACTTCCCAGCTCCTCCTCCAAGGTGTTCCCAGACCAGATGAGATATATAATCCCTCCAGTGTGTTCTGGATCTGCTCCGGGGCCTCCTACCAGTGGGACGTGCCCAGAACACCTCTAACAGGAGGCGACCAGGAGGATCCTGATCAGATGTTGAACCACCTCAACATGAAGGAGCAGCAGCTCTACTCCGAGCTCCCTCCAGATGTCTGAAACCTCCCCCTATCTCTAAGGCTGAGCCCAGACACCCTACAGAGGAAACTCATTTCGGCCTACAAGAATTTTATAATTAATTTCTTTTTCAGTCCACTAGATAAATTTCGCCGCAAAAAAATATTGAGTGAGATGAACAGACGGGAAACTAGATAGAACAGACAAAGTTTTCCTTCGGGGACAAAATTTACAGTTAAAATAAAAAGTAATGAAAAATTAAATATGGACTCAAAAGGTCTCTCAAACCTTTCCTGAGATACGGAGGCCCTTTTTGGATTGTTTTGATTTGCTAACCTTCGAAGAAGAAGAAGAAGAAGAAGGATTTTTTGTTGTTGTTTTGCTCCCTCCTCTCTTTGGGAATCACAGATTCTGATTTCAGTTTGTCAACATATAACAGTGTTTCCTTATAGTCGGGGAGGAATGGTTGAATTGAAGTCCATTTTTTATTTTTTTTTGTAGGCTCAAGACTTTAAAAAGTCAATAAAACATTCATTCATCCATTTTCTGTAACCGCTTGTCTTATTAGTGGTGGCGGTGGCGTGTATGACAAAACCATCTCACCACAACATTCTCAGCTGAAAGGGATAGTTTGGATTTTTTTTTTTTACATATAGTGGACTTCTGTCAGCACGCCCCCAGTTCGGAGAAGCAGGCTGGAGTCTGACGACGTGGAAACGACACAATGTACTGCTGTGGGCGAGCGTCATCAACAACACATGTAGTTACCAAAAAAAGTCCAACCCCAAATTGAAAGGTGTTCGCTGTATCAAGAGTGTTTTCACCACTTCACCTCTGTCAGACAGCACGTTTCAACGAGGAAGCCGTCAGCACTTTCAGTTCCCCATCCATGCTGTCATCAACACCACCAGACTCCATTGAGAAAAACATGAATTCGGCTCACTGTGCACAGGAGCTGCTGGTGTACCACTGCCTAGTGCCACTGTTAGTTGGTTTGTGTATGTGTGTGACGTTGATGAATCCAGACTGACTCTTTAAAACACCAAAGTGACACCATAACACAAACTGACTAACTGATGGAGGCAGCTGTACACCAGCAGCTCCTGTGTTCACTGATATTGATTTTAAAGGTGTCTAAAATATGTTTTGCTGCTGACTTCTCCACAGCAGTAGATTACTTTGCTTCCATGTCAGACTCCATCTTGTTTCTCTTTAAACTCGAGGAGTGCCGACATCTGCTGTTTGTAATACAGTGTCTACCCACCCAGTATAAAAATCTCTTTGAGGCCCATTTAGCAGCTGTACTGAAGCTTCTGATCTTACCACATTATCTTCATCAGCAGATGGAGTTTGCCCAGTTATAGCAACACATCCTCACTGTGACCTCGTCACATGTCCATGTTTGGTCATGGACTTTCCGTCCACATAAGGCGTCCAAGGTACCCTGGGTGTGTTGGTTGTTGACGTTCTGGGACATTCTGGATCTACATTGTACAAGATTCCCTGAACACGTCATGAGAACCTAAAAATGTATTTTTGCCCAGTACTCATTTTTACTGAATAGAGCTTGAACGCATCATGACGTAAGTCAATGCAGCCTCTGTCACCATCACCATCATCACAACTAGCTTCAGATTTTAACAAGGATTTGTTGTTCACAGTGTAAAATTATCGGAGAAACAATTTTAATTATTTATATTAAACACTGTTTAAGCTTTACATTATGTTTTTTTTAATGTAGGCTAATTAGATAGTTTAACATATCTTTCGGATCGTAATGTGTACCGAAGCAAAGGCCATGTACCAAATGGTTCAATACGAATACATGTATTGTTCAGGGTCCTTGTGGAAAATAGAAACATCACAATATCAAAAGGAAATCTGGTAAAACTTGATTTCAGGATAAATATATGTATTAATGTAATATTTGACTAAAATATCAAATCATGTTTATTTGTTAATGGTACTGAATCTGACTTCAACAGGGTAAAAATCTATCACCATCGCCGTTTACTCTGTTTATCAGTGACCGAGAGGACTTCCTACTACAGACTGGTTACCAGTCCATTAGATAGATAGTTATATTCAGCTTATGGTGCTGATGTATGCAGATGATACAGTCACTACGGCTACAACTAAAGAAGGTTTATAGAAAGCAAAAGATCATGTGTGTGATTTCTGCAAGAAAGAGAGAGTGATAAAACTAAAGTCAAAACTGACATCACGTTGACATTTGTGTGAAATGGAGAAAATTTAGAGATTGTTCACTGCTTTAAATATCTCGGGGTCATCATGAATCATAATGGTTAATTTAGGACCGCCGTCGAGGAGCTGCATATGTAAGCTCCTCATGCACTGCATTTGTAATTCAATAGAGATGCATGGTATATTGAACCAAGGCTGTACAACATGTCACCATGATCAGTCACAGACAGAAAAGTTGCCTCCACAAGTTTTTCTCAGCACTGAAAGTAAAACAAGATTTATTTCTGAAATAAAAGTCACCCTCACTGGAAAACCACCTGTAGTCATTGATAATAATAAAAATAATTTTATTTGAAGGTGCCTCTCTAACACTCAAGGACACCATACAATAAATAAATTTAAAAAAAAAAATACAGAACAAACCATAAGAAATACATAATATGAGGAGGCGGTTGATGTTATAAGTGGAAGTATGCAGACTGGGTAATGTTACTGATGTGTGATTGGAAACATAAGGTACTGTCATGGATGATGCCCAGACTCTTAACCTGTGGGGAGAGAGAAACAGAGCAGTTATCAATAATAAGAGAAAAACTGTTGGTTTTGGATAGTGTTGATTTTGTACCGATGATGAGAACTTCCGCTTTATCACTGAAAATTTGAAGAAATTTGAAGAGAATCAGGATTTTAATTCTGCCAAGCAGCCAGTGAGGGAGGAGGGTGGGAGGTTGGAAGTGGGTTGAGCTGAGTGTCATCCACGTAACAGTGGAAGTTGATATTGTATTTGCAGAAGATATTGCCAAAGGGAAGGAGGTAAATGATGAAGAGAAGGGGCCCCAGGATGGAGCCCTGGGGCACACCTGAAGTGATATGGCTAGGATGTGAATGATTTTAGCTGCATGAACTGAGTGCGGCCTGAGAGGAAGGATTTAAACCAGTCTAGTGGAGTGTGGGTGATACGGATGGAGGGTAATCTATTGAGGAGGGTGGTGTGACAGATGGTGTCAAAGGCCGCACAATCAGTTCAGGAGGATGAGAATAGTGAGCAGTCCAGAATCAGCTGCCATGAGGAGGTCGTTGGTGATTTTTATGAGTGCCGTTTCTGTGCTATAGAGGGGGCAGATACCAGACTGGAACTGTTCATAGAGGTTGTTGTGATTAAGTGGGAGTGGGGTTGAGTAGCTATTGTTTTTTCAAGAATTTTGGAGATGAAGGTTAAGTTAGAAATAGGATGTAAGTTATTGAAGTCGTCGGATCAGCACCAGGTTTTTTCAGTATTGGGGTCATTGCAGCGGTTTTGAAGGATGCAGGAACAGTTTCAGTGGAGAGAGAGGAGTGGATGATGGCAGAGATGAGAGGGATGAGGGAAGGGAGGCAGGCTTTAGCCAGAACTGTGGGGAGGGGGTCCAGCAGACAGGTGGGTGGCTTGGACGAGAGGATGAGATCTGATATCTCTGAAGTGGTGCGGAGCTGGAGGGAGGAAAAAGAGTGAGTGGGTGAATGAGATGTCAAGTGACTCTTGAGAGAAGCATCAAAGTGTTTGTGGTCAAAGTTATAATTTCCCCCTCCGTTTATTTCCATACATTTCTCTGTAAGACATTTAGCAGAAGTTAAAACTCATTCTGTTTATTCTTCCTGTTTGAACTGTCCTCTGTCTCCACTTCCCCCCCTCAGCTCTGTGGTGCCCCCGACTTGGACTGAAAGGAAAAGCAGCCCCGCTGAACGACATGGAAAATTATCTAAGTGCCATTTTTAGACCAACACTGTGATTAAAGCTTCTTATCGTCTGTGAATTTCACTGTACACATCACTCCACTGTGTAACCAACACAACACTGGATACAGTCGACATATTAAGTGCTCTCTCATGTCGGCCAGCCACATCTGTTCTGTGGAAATGAGTCAAACTGATGCATCCACTGATAAGAGTGATATAACTTCATTCAGCTACTGACTGACTGCAGAACATCAGGCCCTGCGTGAACATTTATGCATGACAAATAAACATGAATCTGGCCGTCAGTTAAAGCAAGTGTTTGCCAGTCACCTGGGTATATCTTGGATCGATGACAAGTTTCAGTTAATCTACATATTGCTGCTCTAGTTATGAAGCTTAAAGTGACGACTGGCTTTTATTTCAGAAATAAATCTTGTTTTACTTTCAGTGCTGAGAAAAAACTTGTGGAAGCAACTTTTCTGTCTGTGACTGATTATGGTGAGACATTGTATATATATGCAACGCCTCCGTTTCACGTAGCCTTGGTTCACAGCGCTGGTATATTTTTATTTTATCTCACTATATAATGACGAAAACTCTGTGTGTGTGTGTGTGTGTGTGTGTGTGTGTTCCATGTTTTTCTCCTCACTGACTTGGTCAATCCATGTGAAATTTGGCACAGTGGTAGAGGGTCATGGGAGGATGCCAATGAAGCAATATTACATCAATTGGCCAAAGGGGGGCGCTATAGCAACCCATTGAAATGTCAAACTTTGAATGGGCATATCTCATGCCCCGTATGTCGTAGAGACATGAAACTTTGCACAGAGATGCCTCTCCTCATGAGGAACACATTTACCTCAAGAACCCATAACTTCCGCTTATATAGATTTTCCACCATATTGAATTTTTTGAAAAACACTTCAAATGGATCTCTTCCTAGGAAGTTTGAGCGATCTGCATGAAACTGGGTGAACATAATCTAGGGACCAATATCTAAAGTTCCCTCTTGGCAAAAGTTGGAAAACTTCCTAAAACTGAGCTTCTATAAGGCAATGAATATTGCGGAGGGCGTGGCTCATCACATAAAGGTGTAGAACATCTCAAGGGTTTCACCCATCACCACGCAACTTTGTAGGCATATGACCACACATAATCTGAGGGGACCCCTCCATTATTGAGCCCATCAAACAAAATGGGGGCGCTAGAGAGCTCATTTCTTATCTAGGCCTAACCGCCATATGGATTTTTACTAAACTTGGTAGATGTTTCCCATGTGAACTACCAGTGCGCCCCACTTTGAAGTCAATACAACATATAAACACTTTAACTATCTGCCTTTCAACGTGCTACCTCAACTACTAATGTACAGTTTTATCCCACTAACTATCCCACTATTGGCAATGGTACTGCTGTACTTTCAATAAAGCAATCGTACTATCAAATTCACAAACACTCTGTCTGAATACATTGCTCTTCTTAATGGGTTCAGTTGACTATTTAATCCGTAATTTCCTATGACCTGTATCCCAAACACACACCATTTGAAACTGTACGTGGGCAGCTGTGCACTCAGTGGGTATGGACTAGTAACACAGTATTGGTCAAACTTCCAGCTGACCTCTGCTCCCTGCTGTGTGTCAGCTCTAGTAGTTTCCAGCTACGCTCCTCCAGGTGGCTTGAACCCCGGGTTTTAACAGATCTCGGGAACATCACCTACTCTGCACCATGGACATGGAACAATCTCTGAAAATATCTAAAATCAAAAACACTTATAACCACTGATGAATTTAAGGGCATCATGAAGAACATGGTGACAGAGACATGTGTTTGTTGAGAGGCTGTTGTGTTTGAATAGTTGTTATTTTATTGTGGATTTTTGTATTGTATGTTGTATTGGTTGCATTTTGAATGTGTTCTGATCTGCTGCTACCTCGGCCAGGTCTCTCTTGTGAAAGTGATTTTCAGTCTCAGTGGGACTTCCTGGTTAAATAAATAAATAAAAAAATAAAAACAGAAAATCCAATACCTGCAGATTTCACACTTGATCTTTTTGACAAGCTGTTATGTTGCACGCATGTGAAGTGTGGGGGTTGAAAGAATAGATGTATTGAAAAAACTAGATCTGAAATTCCTAAAATACAAATTAAAAGTTAAAATGACCTCCAACAATCTGCTCTATGGGGAGTTAGGAGGCTCTTCACTCTGTACCGCAGTTAAAAAGAGAAATATTGGTGGCGGGGGGCAGCTGATAGAGGGTAAAGAAACTAAACGCAGTCATACAAATATTTGCTCAGCCTGCACAATAAGGGTGTATATGTGTCACCGTGGGTCCTGCAGGTTACAGATACCGGATGGATGTGGCTCGTCTCACCTCTGGCTCACACAACATCAGCTGGTTAAAACCAAACTGTTGAACAGAGGCTAAAAGATCTGTTTGTACAACAGTGGCAAAGTGAGCTCAGCAGTTTGACATCATGTGATATATATGTCGAAATTAAACATGAGTTGAAACTGGAGAAGAATCTGTTGCATGACAACAGAAAGTACAGACAGGCTGTTTGTAGATTCAGAGTAAATAACAGCAGAATCCCTGAAGTCAGTGGAAGATGAGACGATCGTGAGTCAAATACATGAAGTGAAATAAAAAAACTGTCTGATACCTGGAGCTAAAAAAAATTTGCATAGTCATTCAAGTTAATGCGGTCTCCATGACAACATGACAGAGAACTATCAGCAGCGAGTCACAGTGAGTAAGAATGAATGCGGATGTATCATGTCTATTAAGAGACGGGAGTGTGTGTTTTGGGGGGGGGGGGGGAGCTAGTCAGAGATCGACTCAGATCAGTGAACATCAGAACCAGCTTGGATTTGTTGCCGTGGATCTCAGCTCAGGAGACGAGGTGAAAGGTCGAGGAAAGACTGAATCAAAAAAGAAAAGCAGGCTGAAAACATGTGGATGTGTAAAATCGCTGCGTCTTCGTCTCTGGTGACCCACAGCCTGGAAAGAGGAACATCCTCCTACGTTTGCTGCCATGACAGAAACCTGCAAACATGACACCTCATATCAGACACTGATCTGTCATCGTCATGTAAGAGTTACACATAAGTAATATATAAACATTTAAGCTTCTTCAGATGAACTCTGCTGTCAGACACATGAAATGAAAACAGATTTGACTTCACTCTGTAAATACATCCTCAAAGATGTGCGATCACGTCTGTATCTCTTCTTGGTTTCATACAGATAACAAATGATAATCTCGTGGCAGAAATTCCAGACCTGCATCACCTTTAAGGTCAAATTGTCGTGCCCTAGCTCCAGGCCCATCCGCCGCCATCTTTATTTCACAGGACTCCACTCTGATGTTTTTGTCCTCCCCTGCAACAAACCTGAAAACCAAACCTTGGTACAGATCATTTGGAAGGACAGGCGCTGATTTAATCACGCACATTTTACTGTTTCATTTTCATGTGTAACAACAATAAATTCCAGGTTGCACAAACCAGCAGCAGCTGTCAGATTAAGGAGGCCTTGTGGTTGTTTGTGACTCCATCGTGGAGGATCAGACTTTTCATTCTTTACAGTAACTACTAACTCTTTACAGCCACATTTCGTGTCTACAGAAGGCGAGTCGTCTTTCATGAGCTAAATATATTTTAGGTGGAGTGCTGAATGAGATCACTGATGGTTTATGAGATAAGATGAGCCTGTGTTGTTTGAAATATATCTGAACTTGAAGATTACAGAGGATTTAAACAACACAGATATATCAGCTAAACCCGCTTTATCTGGAGATTAAAACTTACACTGTTTACAACAGTGGTGATGAAATAATGAAGATACTCACACACACTGTCCCAAAAAGAGAAAATATCCAGTGAGCCAAAATGCCTTGTTGATGCCAGAGGTCAGAGGAGAATGGCCAGACTGGTTCAAGATGATAGAAAGGCAACAGGAAGTCAAATAAGCACTGGTTCCAACCAAGGTGTGCAGAAGAGCATCTCTGAAGCAACAACACCTTGTCCAACCTTGAAGCAGATGGGCTACAGCAGCAGAAGACCACACCAGGTGCCACTCCTGTCAGCTAACAACAGGAAACTGAGGCTACAATTCACACGGGTTTTCTCACCAAAACTGGACAATAGAAGATTGGAAAAACCACATTCAGATGGAAGCATGGATCCATCCTGCCTTGTATCAGCGCTTCAGGCTGCTGCTGCTGCTGCTGCTGCTGCTGGTGTAATGGTGTAATGGTGTGGGGGAGATTTTCTTGGCACACTTTGGGCCCCTTGGGCGCTTTCCAGCTCCTCCTGGAGGACCCCGAGGTGTTCCCAGACCAGATGAGATCTATAATCCCTCCAGTGTGTTCTGGGTCTGCCCCGGGGCCTCCTACCAGTGGGACGTGCCCAGAACACCTCTAACAGGAGGCGCCCAGGAGGATCCTGATCAGATGTTGAACCACCTCAACATGAAGGAGCAGCGGCTCTACTCCGAGCTCCCTCCAGATGTCTGACTCCTCCCCCTATCTCTAAGGCTGAGCCCAGACACCCTACAGAGGAAACTCATTTCAGACGTTTGTATCTGTGACCTCATTCTTTCAGTCACTACCCAGAGCTCATGACCATAGGTGAGGGTTGGGACGGAGATGGGCCGGGAAATTAAAAGCTTTGCCTTCTGGTTCAGCTCCCTCTGAACCACGACGGTCCGGCGCAGTGCCCGCACACCAAACCAATGATCCATCTCGCGCTCCATTCTACCATCACTCAGGAACAAGACCCGAGATACTTGAACTCCTTCTCTTGAGGCAGTAACTCTCCAACAAACCTGGACGGAACAATCCACCGTTTGCTAGGAAAAACCATGGCCTCAGATTTGGAGGTGCTGACTCTCATCCCGACCGCCCCCAGGTCATGCTGGAGGTCACGGTGTGATGAAGCCAACAGAACCACATCATCTGCAAAGAGCAGAGATTCAACTCTGAGGTCCCCAAACTGGACCCCTTCCTCCCCCGGCTGCTCCTTGAGATCCTGTCCATGAAAATCATAAACAGGACCGGTGACGAGGGACGACCCTGGCCACACCAACAGAGAACGTGTGTGACTTTACGCTGAGTATGTGGACGCAGCTCTCACGCCACTACCCCTGCTGTTGATACTTTTAAGGATCTCTCTCTGCGTTACGCTGCATCTTTATTTGCTGATTTAAGAGGAAATAAGTCAGAGTAAATGAGCCAGACAGCCCTTACTGCTGAGGTAATCAAGTCGTAATATCGTGCACAACCACTTTGTGTTTTTCTTACCAGCAGATTTTTAAGGGGGTGATGATCGACTGGATGTCTATATTACGCTCCCATCATGTAATGAGGAAGTTGTGTGATGGGCTAATGCACAAAAACCACTGTGTATTCCTCTGCGGCTCCGGGGAGAGAATCAAGTTTTTTTTAGATGAAGGGAATTTGCTTCTTGTGTCAGATTTAGAAACAGAAAAAAAAAACTGTCAAGAGCAGGGTGATGTACATGAAGGGAGTTTTTTCTCTTGACAGTTCTTTTTTAAATCCTTATGCAAAGTGAGACGCAGATACTCAGTGGATGTTTGTGAAGGTGGGCTGTGGCCCTGATTTGAAAAGGTGAAGAAACTCATCCTTCCTTTCTTGCTGTCAGACACACTTGTCCTCCTCCTACAGTCACCCTCACTGGAAAACCACCTTTAGTCATTCTCACTAAATGAGATGTCAAGTGACTCTTGAGAGAAGCATCAAAGTGTTTGTGGTCAAAGTTATAATTTCCCCCTCCGTTTATTTCCATACATTTCTCTGTAAGACATTTAGCAGAAGTTAAAACTCATTCTGTTTATTCTTCCTGTTTGAACTGTCCTCTGTCTCCACTTCCCCCCCTCAGCTCTGTGGTGCCCCCGACTTGGACTGAAAGGAAAAGCAGCCCCGCTGAACGACATGGAAAATTATCTAAGTGCCATTTTTAATTCAATTCAATTCAATTCAATTCAATTTTATTTATAAAGCCCAATATCACAAATCACAATTTGCCTCACAGGGCTTTACAGCATACGACATCCCTCTGTCCTTATGACCCTCACAGCTGATCAGGAAAAACTCCCCAAAAAACCCTTTAACGGGGAAAAAACGGTAGAAACCTCAGGAAGAGCAACTGAGGAGGGATCCCTCTTCCAGGACGGACAGGCGTGCAATAGATGTCGTACAGAACAGATCAGCATAATAAATTAACAGTAATCCATATGACACAATGAGACAGAGAGAGAGAGAGAGAGAGAGAGAGAGAGAGAGAGAGAGAGAGAAGGAGAGAAGGGGCCCGGTGTATTATAGGGGGGTCCTCCGGCAGACTAGGCCTAAGTCAGCCTAACTAGGGGCTGGTACAGGACAAGCCTGAGCCAGCCCTAACTATAAGCTTTATCAAAGAGGAAAGTCTTAAGTCTAGTCTTAAATGTGGAGACGGTGTCTGCCTCCCGGACCGTAACAGGAAGATGATTCCACAGGAGAGGAGCCTGATAGCTGAAGGCTCTGGCTCCTGATCTACTTTTGGAGACTTTAGGGACCACGAGTAACCCTGCGTTCTCAGAGCGCAGTGTTCTGGTGGGATAATATGGCACTATGAGCTCTCTAAGATATGATGGAGCTTGACCATTTAGAGCTTTATAAGTTAACAGTAGGATTTTAAATTCAATTCTGGATTTTACAGGGAGCCAGTGCAGAGAAGCTAAAACAGAAGAAATATGATCTCGTTTCTTAGTTCCTGTTAGTACACGTGCTGCTGCATTCTGAATTAGCTGGAGAGTTTTTAAGGACTTACTAGAGCTACCTGATAATAGAGAGTTACAATAATCCAGCCTAGAGGTAACAAAAGCGTGGACCAATTTTTCTGCATCTTTTCGGGTCAGGATAGGCCTAATTTTCGCAATATTACGCAGATGAAAAAATGCAGTCCGTGAGGTTTGTTTTAAATGAGAATTAAAAGACAAATCTTGATCAAATATCACTCCGAGGTTTCTTACGGTAGTGGCAGGGGCCAGAGCAATGCCATCTAGAGAAACTATGTCATCAGATAAAGAGTCTCTGAGTTGTTTGGGGCCAAGAACAATAACTTCAGTTTTGTCTGAATTTAACATCAGGAAATTGGTGCTCATCCAGGTTTTTATGTCTTTAAGGCAATTATGGAGTTTAGTTAATTGATTAGTTTCTTCTGGCTTCATCGATAAATACAACTGAGTATCATCCGCATAACAATGGAAATTTATAGAGTGATTTCTAATGATGTTACCTAAAGGAAGCATATATAGAGTAAATAGGATTGGTCCGAGCACAGAACCTTGCGGAACTCCAAAACAAACTTTAGTACGTAAGGATGATTCATTATGAACGTCAACAAATTGAAAACGATCAGATAAATAAGATTTAAACCAGCTCAGTGCAGAACCTTTTAGGCCAATTAAGTGATCCAGTCTCTGCAGTAGAATTTGATGGTCAATTGTGTCAAACGCTGCACTAAGATCTAATAAAACAAGTACAGAGACGAGTCCTTTGTCTGAAGCAATCAGAAGGTCATTTGTAATTTTAACTAGTGCTGTCTCAGTGCTAGACCAACACTGTGATTAAAGCTTCTTATCGTCTGTGAATTTCACTGTACACATCACTCCACTGTGTAACCAACACAACACTGGATACAGTCGACATATTAAGTGCTCTCTCATGTCGGCCAGCCACATCTGTTCTGTGGAAATGAGTCAAACTGATGCATCCACTGATAAGAGTGATATAACTTCATTCAGCTACTGACTGACTGCAGAACATCAGGCCCTGTGTGAACATTTATACATGACAAATAAACATGAATCTGGCCGTCAGTTAAAGCAAAAAATCACACAGAGTGAAGTGCACACTGACTGCAGCTCTGCCACTCTTGAATAATTTAGAGGACTCGAAGCCTCGCTGTAAACAGGTTGTTAACTGCTGCAGCTTCCTGTGGTCGGGAAACACGCAGGAGACTCTGCTGCGATCAGCAACACCTGTCTGCCGTCAGCGCAGCCACCAGAGCTGTCTCCGGCTCCACCGCACACTCAACTGAGCTGGGGACTGTAATCTGTCTCCTCCGCTCAGTGCTGCACTGTCACAGTGCTGCACACTGTTTTTACCTGCGAAGAAATGCATGAGGTCAATTTGTTAACTTAGGTTCAGGGCCACGTCTCAACCACACCTGCCAAGCCTACTCTTATACCTGGTCAACCCATCCTGCTCTGTTTGGCTCAGATGTCTACACCCACTCTCCCTTTCCTTTCCCTTCATCCATAATCCTCCCTTCCTCATACCTCCCAACATTCCTTCATCCTCCCTCATCTCGTCTTATTCACTCTGGTGCATACCACTCCCACGTCTCATTCTAGGTGCTGTCTGGGGGCCTGTAATCAGTCTGAGACTGAACCCCCACTATGAGTGTCCCTCTGTCTGATCTCCACTAAATCTTCCCAGACCAACCCAACAGAAGACAACCCTCTTCCACCTTCACCCGCCACCACACGCCGGCGGGCAGCAGGTGAGAACTAAAATCTGTTCTATATTTTTCAGACTGAAACGCAGTAAAAAGCTGTGCAGTATATGTGTAATATTCCAACATCTAAATCACTGTTATCAAGCTGCAGCTCCTTTTATTTTGAAAGTCAGTGACACCAGTGTAACCTTTGACCCCGTGGTCACATTGGTCACCGACGTGGAGGACTCCGGCCATGACACTTTGCAGCCCGAGGATGAGGTGGCAGCCTACATGGAGTTGGGATCCTTTGGAGGTTTGATGGTGGTGGAAGGAGCATGCTAACATGTTTCCTAACCTGGCAGTGATTGAATGTTTTCACCATCCAGTCAAAGAGACGTCCAATTCAAGAACGGAGAACCAGCTTCATGTGAGGGACTGGAGCCTGGGGGGGTTTGATCATGGGGCAGCTTTGACTTAGACATGATGCCTCATAGGCATTTGTGTTGCACTCGGTTGTACGCGCAAAAAGTGACAGTAGCTGTGTGGAAAATGTCAAAAAGAGCTTAAGAACAGTGTTAATTTTGTCAACTAAAACTTCAACGAAAACTTTTTGTTGACGACCCTTTATTCCGTGATTAATTTGTGACGAGAACGTAAATTTAATAAGTACTGACTGCAAAAACTAAAACGAAATCTCTGTTCATTATGAACTGACGAGAAAAAACGTGACGAAAAAGCTGACTGGATGACAACCATCCTTAATGCCTTGATTGTTTTCCTTTTTTACCAATTAATTATCTTAACGCAAATTCAAACTCTCAGTCTATCTTTCTGATTGGATGACCTCCCCCCGCCCTCCGCGCGGTGGCGGTGCACGTCCAGTTTTGCCACACAGACGCCTTGGCTCCACAGCGGGAAGCCGGGAACAACAATGCCTGGTCAGAGCGTTGAGCCTAACGAAAGTAATTATGAGCAGATTATCTTCACCTGCGACTTGTCAAGTGGGAAGAAAAAGAAGAGAAGATTTGTGGACACACTTCTATTACCACATCAAGACTGTCACTCGCTCCTGCTTTTTCCACCTCAAAAACATTTCCAAACTCAGATCCATGTTAACTCATTCTGAGCTAGAAATGATCATCCATGCTTTTATTTCCTCATATCTGGATTACTGTAATTCTCTTTTCACCTGTCTCAATAAAACTTCATTAGACCGCCTCCAGCTGGTCCAGAACGCTGCCGCCAGGCTTCTGTCCAGATCTCATAAGTTCACTCACATCACTCCAGTCCTGGCATCCCTGCACTGGCTCCCTGTTAATTTCAGGATCCAGCACAAGATTCTAACCATCACTTACAGAGCCCTCCATGGTCAAGCACCTGCATACTTGACAGATCTGGTGTCCTTTCACTGTCCTGTCAGGTCACTGCGGTCCGCTGAAGGCCACCTACTTACTGTCCCTCACACAAGATTAAAGACGAAAGGTGATAGAGCCTTTAAGGCTGTTGCACCGAAATGGTGGAATGCACTACCTCATGAGCTGAGAGTGGCCTCTTCCGTGGACATTTTTAAAAAGCAGTTAAAAACACATCTGTTTAGGCTTGTGTTCCATTAATTGTCCATAGTATCATCTCTGTATTTCACTGCACTTTACTTTTTATTTGTTTTGGTGTATTTTGCATTGTTTCTGTTGTTGTATTTCTTGTATTTTATCTTGTGAAGCACTTTGTGAGTCCTCTCTGTGAGAAGTGCTGTATAAATAAATTTACTTACTTACTTACCTTCCAGCTGAACGAAAGACTGAGTGTATCGTTCCCAACGAGGATGGAGAGCCTTGTGGATTCAAGTGTAGTAGAAAAAACACGACGAATTTAAAAACCCTTGTATGAAAATAGTAAATTAAAATGATCATAACAGTTAAGCTGTTAAGATCTTCTTCTGATGTCTTAAGAGGATTGGAGCTTTATTCTTGCAGGTTGTAAGTACAAATATACAGAAAATAAACAAGAACCTGTGTAGGACATGATTATGTATTGCACTTTTTCTAACAAGCCTTAGACATTCATTTTTATTATACAAGAGAATCATGGTACATTCTTAGTTTAAATGACTAAACACACAATTAAAGGTATGCTTACAATGGAGTTTTTACTACCATGACAAACATCCTTTTGCAAAATCTATTACAGTATAACAAAACTGTCAAATTATGTCAAAAGACTAAAATGAGACTAAAACTAAAACTGATTTCCTCCGACTACATTTTAACTAAAACAAAACAAAACTCAGGGCCGTCGCACCCGGACAGGCAAACTAGACAATTGCCAAGGGCCCCGAGCTGGAAGGGGGCCCCCAGAGACGGCTGACATTGGTCCATATCAATGACAATATGATGGAACCCCTATAGACACTGCAACAACGACAACATGTTGAAATCCCCCCTAATGGGGCCCCCTACTAGCGGCTGCTTGCGAGTCGCTTTAAGTAGGGTGACCAGACGTCCCGCACTGTGCGGGACTGCACAGCATTTCTGTCTCTTTTCATGCGTCACGCAAATTGAGACCATGTCCCGCATGATTGGTTGCCACCCGCGCTAACATTGTTGGAGTACTGTAGTACTACAGTACCTCACGTACCACTACTGTGGGATAAGTTCAGAGTCCAATCACAAGAGGGTGAGTGTCCATGCGCCGTCCAATAACGGCGCACACTGGTCACCTGGCACTCAATATGCTGCTGCAGTGGTTTGTTCTCCAGTGACATGTCAGGTATTAGCTGAGCTATTGAGTATCTTTAAGCAGTGAAAGTTACTATTTATTTCTTTTTACTTGTAGGTTAGATTTGTTTATATATGCTACAGTGATTTGTTTTCCACAGAGCTCTACGGTGTGAGCATTTTACTCGCATTTGCGACTAAAAATAGTTTTGTGCAAGCAAAAGAAATCATTCAGGAGCACGCTGTGTGAGTACAGATTTCAACCAGCAGCAGAAACGAAAGGCGAATCCTGCCGGTTGTGGGTTGAACGGGGGTCACAGAGAGGAATGCAGCAGAGCACTATGACCACCGCAAGATAACGGCTTACTGGCGACCGAGAAGCCCGGCTCCAGGTCCAGTAATTTCCTCTTCTTGGTGTCATGACTGCCCAGTAGTACCTGAACAGCCGAGTCGTGGCGGCACACAGGTATGTGACGTGTCAGAGGAGAAACGAGCCGTTCACATTTCTCTCTTTGTGGCAGGTAACGGCCCGCAAACCTCACCGCACTTTAGGGACTGTTCTTTACTTATGAAGGGACTGTTCTTTACTTGTCAGGGGAGGAGGGTGGCTGGTTGATTTTTATTTCATTTATTTATTTTATTTTGATCCCCCCTATGTTAATCACTTATTGATGCTGTTTTTGAAGTATGAATAAGTCAATAAGTAATTTATTCCATTGAAATATCATTGATGTATTATAGAAAAGTGATTTATCTTTTTATAAATGACAAAAGGCACATCTGCCTCATTTTCGCTGTGGTATCGTGATACTACTCAGAACTGTGATACTTTCACTGGTATCGTACCGTGGGTCCCAGTTTTGGTACGCGACAAGTCTCTGATGACCAAACTTCGCGATGGGGGCGGCCTCCAAGGGCCTGGGGCCCCCAGAGTGTCTTGAAACAGCCCTGACAAAACTAAAAGACTAAAATGTGACTTTAACTAAATCCAGTCTTTGGTGAGTGACTAAGACTAAAATGAAATAAAAAATTCTTGTCAAAATTAACACTGCTTAAGAGAGAATTTCCGATCCTGCCTCATGCATCACCTCCACACAGCCTACATCAGGTGGTCATGTTTGTTGGATAATTGATTTCAAAAGATTGTCAAACACATTGTTAGACATCAGAATGGTGTCCTGTTTCCTTCCTTCAGTTCGTCTTTAACGTCACATATGAACGAAATCAAACTCTGGAGCTGTCTTAGCATTAGATTTTCCTGTGTGTGTGTGTGTGTGTGTGTGTGATACTGTGTGTTTTACATGTTGGTTAAGTTTCCTTCATTAACCTAACCCTTTCCGGAGGTTGGCCAGTGGGTGGTGGGTGGTGGGTGGTGGTGGGGTCACACGTGTTTTTAGCGAGCTTCCCCTTCAGCTTTTCCCCCTCAGATTCCCCCTCATTTACATCTGATACAGAGAGTATCCCTGGTGGGCATGATGTCTTTACCTGCCCTCAGCTTTCACTCCATTTTAGGGGAAAGGAGCAGAGCTTCACTTACACAACAAGTAAACCACATCAGACAGAGATAATGTGGAGGATGCTTTCAGGCTGATGATTCCGTAAAGATATAATGGAGGTTGTTTGAGGGCAGCAGGGGGAAACCCCACATCTCCCCTTCTTGGTTTGATTCAGTTTCTAACCTCTAAACAGTGAGAATCCCTTCACCGAATTTCTGTGTAAATTTCGTCAAACAAGAAAAAAAACATATGTGTAAACACAGCATCTGTGGCCGGTGCTGCTGTATCGCTATTCTCACACTTGAGCATCACGGCCTGTAGAGTTGGCTGAACGTGTGATTGTGACAGTGACATGTTAGGCTTTTCCTCAGAAGTCTAAAACTGTGAGGCAACCATGATGTATTTTTTTACCCTCTCAGTCTATTTCTGTTGCATTAGTAAAGTGTGTGTTATATTTGTAACTTATTGGTTTCCTGGGGTATAACATCAGTTAATCAGTAAATACAAACACTGTTAATATCTTCAGCTTGTGCAGTAAATGTCTGCTGTCAGTCAGCCTGGTGAAGGCAGTGTGGTCCGCCTCTACGCAGACGATTCTACTCTGTATTATGACGCAAACACTAGTGGAAGACGAGACCATGTGTTATCATCTGAATTTAACTCAGTCTTTGATTTGAGTTTTTACAGTCAGGTTACTAATACAGTCGTTTTTATCGTCATTTCACTGGAACACTTTAAAAAGGACTGTTACTTATTATGCCATCATTTTTTCAGCAAATTACAACTGTTGGTCTCCTGGCAACTAATATAAAATCCTCAGCGAGACATTCAGGCATCACTTTTGATTCTCAGTTGAACTTTGAACCACATGTCAATAACTTAATTAAATCCTGCGACTTCCACCAAAGAAATCCTATTAGCATTTAATCAGCTGTGTCTTTTCCTGACCCAGAAAGGCTTATTCATGTTGAATTTCAGGCTGCTGTCAGCTCTAGAGTGGTCTCCTCTGGTCTGAATCAGGGACTCATGTTGTTCCAAAGTTGTATCATTGCCTAGAGTTGGTTGGTGTTCTCACGGCAGCATTTACAAGAGGACCAGATCAAATGCCTTGTGTGAGAAAGCTGCTCTTGATTGGTCAGAATTTCCATGTGGGAAAAATCCAGGAAGTAAAGCAAACGTTGAAGAAGAGTACACTTGCAAGATAAATGTGACACTTTCTAATGTCACAATGGAGGGACAACTACGCAGGTTGATTTTAGCGCTGCTCATCGTGGACTATATTGCTGTCATTGTTCATTTTAGTCAAAGCATACAGTTTGAAAACGAGGCAAACGCGGCTCCAACTAGAAAACAATGTTTTGATGCATTGGATGTGCTGAATGTGCATATTAAGGCAGTACAGGAGGAGGTGCACATTAATAATCCTCCAGGACTGTAACATGCTCATGTTTAACCCAAACAATGTGTCATGTGACTGCAGTTGCTTCACCTGAGTTTGACTGAACCGAACCAAACGGGGCAGGTGTGAGAGCACACTAAGATTCTTTTCGTGACTTTTAAACCTCAACATGGTTTGGCCTCCAGTTATATAGCTGATGCTCCAAGTCATGACCTGAGATTGAGCCGACCCTCTCTACTTGCCCCGAGGTCAAAGCAGGTAACTAAAGGTGACCAGGCTTTTGCCATGAACGCCCCGAGGCTCTGAAACTCTCTGCCTGAGGAGATCAGGCTGGCCAACACACTACCTGTTTTTAAATCACTGCTTAAAACTATTTTTTACAGGAAAGTTTCCCGTTTAATGGCTGACTTGTAACTTTTGTGTTTTATTTCTTTTTGTTCTGTTTTCACCTCCGAACACTGTTTTTCTCAGCTCTTAACATTTTTTTTAAAAACAATATTGTAATCTTATTGTTGTAAACTAGTTTAAATAAGTGCCATGCAAACAACGTTATTTGTTACTATTCACTGAAGTAGCCACCTCCTTTACGTACATCCATCCAACAGTAAATCCTCGTTTAGTTTCATTTTATAAATCATTAGTGAAGCAGCTGATTGATGGTCTGCTGCTGGTCACAACTTGTTCCTGCTCCCTGGTGACGACCTGCGAGGCTAATTCACGGCCTGATCATGAGACTAATGGTGTAATGAGAATGTTAATGAATGTGTAATCAGTATGGATGCTTCAGTCAAGTCCTACAACCGTTTAATGTGACATAACTAAAGATGTGTATCTGAAGACAACAGCAGCACAGAGGTGATTCTGTATACGGCGTGTTTGGTGATTAATCTGATGTAGATCACACACGGCGGGAAGATTAGCTGGAGACGTTGGCATCAGCTAATGGGGATCCTTCGAAATAAAGACAAACGTTAAAAAGAAATCATCCACATCTACTCACAAATCACAAATGTTTTTTCACATTTCCCATGACTTAAAATGCTCCTCACTGACTGACACCCTCTGACACATGTTGTGCAGTGAAAAAACGAAGATGCATAATATGTTAGATGCAAAATAAAATGGGATTTTTTTTTTTGTTTCTGGAGAAAATCAGAGTGAAATTAAAGGAATTGGGCAGACTGAGGGTAAATCCTGATCTCTGACGGGTTATTCCTGTTCTGAGTACACATGTGATTATTCAAGTGATCACTTAGAGCTGCTCTGAACTGTTCCTCCCACACTTGGCTGTAAGTGGGAGTAAGATGTTTAAAACTGTGTCTCACTGTTCACACACAGCCTGAAGTGTAATTCTTAGAAGTGAGATAAGTGTGAGATCACAGCTCTGAGCAGATCTTCTCCGAACTGAGGAAACCTTTTCTTTTCTTTTTTAATTACAAGCAAATAATAACACACATGGCACAGATGACAACGTGACAAGATGATATAATCTCACAAATGCACTTACACAGAACAATGTGAATAAAACAGATGACGTATAAAGGTTAGTGGGGTCACATCAGTAGGTAGAGCATAGTATAAGTCTATATAGTTCCACTAGAGAGATTTGTCTCCCATTTCATGTTATGTTGAGCTCCTTTACGATGATTTGTAGCCATAATTCTTTCCATAAGAAATTAAAAACCATTTCCTGTCAGGCCTGACTTTGTGCACACAGACTCTGTCATGTCAGAACAGGAAACACCAACTGCCGTCACAGCGGGAAATGAACTGCACTCGTATGGCGCCTTTCTAGTCTTCCGACCACTCAAAGCACTTTGACACTACAGAGTCACTTTCACCCATTCACACACACATTCACACACCCATTCACACACACATTCACACATTGGTGGTGGAGGCTGTCGTACTGTACAAGGTGCAAGTTTAACCATACTCACACACTGATGGCACAACCCTCGGGAGCAACTGACCTATGGCTAAGCCACGCCCCCTCCACTCACTTGGACAAACTATCAACATTCAGTGCCCGGCGCTATGGCAGGTGTCACAGTACACGGCATTTCACAGGAGGCAATTGATGATTTTTGGAGACATAACGATCAGATGTCATTGAGAAGTAACCAAAAGGGCCTAAACTACGCATTGGAGGGATATATTCATCATTTTATTGTTGAGAAGGTCGATGAAAAGCTTAAATTACAAGCCAAAATTTACAGGTCACAGTGTACGCTTGTGAACCGCATCTGGTTGCCGTCACCATCAAAGACAACAAGTTAAAGTGCCACTGAAGTTAAGGTTTTTGGCTCAGAATATGAGAAAAGGATAACGGCCTTTTTACCATCTTTACCAAGAGTGTCTCTCCGTTAGTTTGGTGCTACAGTATTTACACTGAATCATTCAGCATAACGTTTGCCAACCTTTGTTATCTCTGCCATTACAGATAAGTTAATGAAGCTAAGCTCCAGAAGTTAACGTTAGCTAATGAACTCCCAGCCCTGGTCGGGCCACAGGACTTTTATCAACAGGTGTGGCTTTCACTTAGGCATAATGACGGGTAACAGGTTGGTTCTGGTGCTGAGCTTTACGGGTGTGGGCGGTTGCAGATTTTCAAAAATGGACTGAGCATGCTCCACAGTTTCCGCCCCGGGCTTTGACCCGGAAGTCCAATAGCATTAAATGTGTAAGAGAAGAAGAAGCCGGTAACAACATGGAGAAATCTACATCCAGAGCCGTGACTTTTTGGACGGACCAAATGTACAGAGCTGTAAAGTTGTCCACCATGGTAGCAGTTAGCTGCTAGCTAACCGTAGCTAACTTGTTTGTCCATTGTTTGGTCTGTGACGTAATAGGTCAACAGGAAAAAGGTCCAATACTAACAAGCTGAAAGGGGGCATATCTCCACCTATCGTAGAGGAGTCGCACATACTTGGCTCAATAAATGGATTCCCCTCCCGTGCTTGTATACTGGGACAAGGACAGTAGGCGGAGCTCCACTTAGCTGTGACTGGAAACAGACTGAGTGTAAGAAGATGAAAATAAGAGCATCTTCTTACACCTTTAAGGAGCTGATGGGATCACATTTCACTGGAGTTGTACCTTGTCCAATCCCACGAGACAAATAAATGACAACTGATAGAAAAAGAAAGAAGAGTCAAGAGAAAAACATCTGTGACGGCTCCTGACCCACCAGGAAACAATTCATATTCACTCCTCTTTCGGTGGTTGCGTTGCTCCATCACGCTCACCAGCTTGGGTCAGAGCAACAGTTTACTGAACATGCTTTAAATTATTTTGACTTTTCAAATCAACAGATTATGAAACAGAAACTAACAGAGGGTAAAAATCCCAGATGGAGGCCTGTGGAGAGGAGGAAGGTTGTCATCATCTGTCACATTGCACTCAGTCATCTGACCCATTGTCACAATAATAAATATTGATTGCAGCTTTAAGGAGTGCATGGTGATATCTAGTCTTTCATGTCTGGCCACAAAAACCAAACTGTGATTGATAAGAACTCTATTATTCTCTGTGAAACTCCCTGATCGGGTGCAGATATGAAGTGATGTTCACAGAGGAGCAGCTGCAGAGTTATTGGACGTTATCTTAGTTTAAGTGTTAATAATGGAACAGTCCTGGGCCCCATGACACTTCACCTCTCAGAGGATTTTCCACCTAAACTGCAGATGTTCTTTAATTTTTCTGTTTGTAAATGGCCAAATTAAAACACAATATTTTATGAATACAGAATCTATTTTTATGTTATAACAGCGTCAGTCCCAAACATGTGTAAGATGTGACGTGATGTATTTGGGTCAAACTGTTATGGATGTGGAAAATGATTTGGTGTTGCAACAAGCCTTGCAACAGGAACAAACTTGATGCTTACGCAACAGCTCAGCGGTATACTTTAGAACCGGAGACAGGAAACCGCAGGTTTCACTTAGAGTTTCTTTCTACCAGGTTTCATCCACCTCTACAATAGTCCAGACCTCTTCCATCCCTCCTTTCCTTCCCTCCCCTCCCTCCTCCCTCCCTCCTTTCTTTTCCTCCCCTCCCTCCTCCCTCCCTCATGACCCACCCTGAGTTTTGCCGTCCTTGCCCAGACAGGTAGAAAGTTGAGCAGGAATCCTGCGTTGCCTCATTATCTAACCACTGTTGCATAACTCTGGTGTTTCCTCTTTCACAAAATCCTCACATCACATTATCTCTGCTGCCTGAGAGAGAGCTGGTTCCCATGTGACTGGAATCATTTCTGACCCTCTAGATCGCTTTGTATTTTCATTTCCTCGTTAGTACGAGGTCATCAGGTTCACTGCCTCTGTTTGGGTCACATGACCTCCTCATTACAGATAGATAGATAGATAGATAGATAGATAGATAGATAGATAGATCTGTGACGAGGTCGGAGTGAGAATGTATGGGTTGTCCATGAATCGGAAGTTCAGTATCTTGCACCTAGTGTGTGGTTACAAGATACCGAACCCAAAGTCAGAGTCCTGTACAGGTTGATTTTTTAAAACCTGCCCCCACCCATCCCTGTAAAGCTCAGCAGCATGCTCCTTCCACCACCATCAAACCTCCAAAGGATCCCAACTCCATGTAGGCTGCCACCTCATCCTCGGGCTGCAAAGTTTCATGGCTGGAGTCCTCCACGTTGGTGACCAATGTGACCACGGGGTCAAAGGTTACACTGGTGCCACTGACTTTCAAAATAAAAGCAACTGCAGCTTGATAATAGAGATTTAGATGTTAGAATATTACCAGAGGTGTGTAGAGTAGCCAAATATTGTACTCAAGTAAAAGTACTGATACTTTAGAACAATATTACTCAAGTAAAAGTAAAAAGTAGTCATCCAAATAATAACTTGAGTAAGAGTAAAAGAGTATTTGGTGAAAAAACTACTCAAGTACTGAGTAACTGTTGAGTAACGTCTGATTTATTTGTAAAATAAGAACATGAACGTAATCAATCAGTCAAAAATAATAATCTGCAAATTCATGTATTTTAAACGATACCCCTTTAACTAAAACAAAAATAAATTAAATCTTTGCAAACATAACATAAATCAAGGCACAAGAAACACAAATATATTCTTATATATCCTGTACATATATATATATATATATATATATATATATATACACATATGTAATTATGTACTCAGAGGTGGGTAGAGTAGCCAAATATTGTACTCAAGTAAGAGTATTGTTGCTTTAAAACAATATAACTCAAGTAAAAGTAAAAAGTATTTTGCGTTAAAACTAGCTACTCTGAAAAGTACAATTTATCCAAAAAGTTACTCAAGTAAATGTAACTGAGTAAATGTAACTAGTAACTACCCACCTCTGAATATTACACATATACTGCACAGCTTTTTACTGCGTTTTATTCTGAAAAATAAAGAACATATTTTTGTTCTCACCTGCTGCCCGCTGGGTTACCTGTACCATCACCAGGTACCTGACCCGGTGCAGGACTCTGTCACATGCTGCTTGTGAAGCTTAAAGGCCGTCATTTACAACCTGATAACACTGTCACTACATATATTTATTAAGATGAGTCACGGATCATTTTT
Organism: Epinephelus fuscoguttatus; assembly: GCF_011397635.1. Taxonomy (NCBI): domain Eukaryota; kingdom Metazoa; phylum Chordata; class Actinopteri; order Perciformes; family Serranidae; genus Epinephelus; species Epinephelus fuscoguttatus. The sequence goes on along the minus strand of NC_064768.1, from coordinate 41,223,577 downwards.
AGAATAATTAAGGCTACTCAGAAACATTATCACCAAATTATTTTTCACAGGTTTTGTCACTGCTGTGTTTTTCTTGCTCTTTCTATTTACTAAGTTCCATCTCTGTGTGTGTTTTAGTTTTGGCTCTAAAGTTCCCGCCATGCTTTAAAATGAGATAATGTAATACCCACCATGCAGTGTTTGGATTGCTGTTATTTAAGGGGAAGAAAATAAAAAGAAAAAAAGCTGAATTTTACAGGAAAAGTTTTTTTTTTAGAATAAATCTCTACTATTGCAAGATGTTTCCTTTAAAGATCCCCTGCACACTAATGTTAAAGTATACTTATACTAAGACTAGTGCAGGACTCTGACCACAGGTCCTGTTACGGTACTGTAACTGCTCCTGAGCCGCCCAGTGCTTCATCTTCTACCATTAAAACCACAGATGGGAGACTGGAATGGAAAAAGGATGTGTTAGTAAAGTGTTGTTCCACTCTGAGCCTCCGGAGCAACTTCAAGGCTCCTTTGTCATTGATTCTCTGATTGTGTGGAACTCTGCTGGAGGGATGAGCGTTGTCTTTCCAAACTGTATTCTCCGATTTGGTGTTTTTGGTGACGGTGGTGGACAGCGCTGTCTAACATGTGGCACCAAAACCTCCCATACGTGCTCATAGGGTTGAGATGTGTCTGTAAAAGCCGTAGATTTTGATTCACTAACAGAACCACTAACAGAGCCCTCGTGCCTTTTATTCATCAGTTACTGCTGACAGCGCCACATCTCTACTGGTGAACATATTTGTACATTCTGATATACTGTTTTATCATTTTGAAGAAAACAGCTGAAGAATAAACCAGTCATCAAAAATGGTTCAATCCTCCGTCAGGCTTCAGATGTGTTTGCTCACAGCTCCACCATGTGGTGAAACTGGGTGCCAACAGCTCTATGGTGCTCACATGAGACGGACGGTGAGGTGGTTTACTTCCACTGAGGGACCAGAACAAAAACACCTTTTTGCTGTAACAAAAAGCAAAACAGGAGCTCTGTAATAAAACTATGTTGAACCGAATGTTTAGTTTATGTTCAGGTGGTGGTGCGTGCTGCTTTATGACAATAAACACATGATATTAGTTTCATATTAAAGAAATTTGTTCTGGTCCCTGAACTCAACCGAGCTTGGCTCTGCAGAGGGTAGAGGATATTAAAGATTTGGAGTTAGGTGGGTTTCCTCCAGGTGCTCCGACATGTTCTCCCTGTGTCAGCGTGGGTTTCCTCCAGGTGCTCCGACATGTTCTCCCCGTGTCAGCGTGGGTTTCCTCCAGGTGCTCTGACATGTTCTCCCTGTGTCAGCGTGGGTTTCCTCCAGGTGCTCCGACATGTTCTCCCCGTGTCAGCGTGGGTTTCCTCCAGGTGCTCCGACATGTTCTCCCTGTGTCAGCGTGGGTTTCCTCCAGGTGCTCCGACATGTTCTCCCTGTGTCAGCGTGGGTTTCCTCCAGGTGCTCCGACATGTTCTCCCCGTGTCAGCGTGGGTTTCCTCCAGGTGCTCTGACATGTTCTCCCTGTGTCAGCGTGGGTTTCCTCCAGGTTCTCTGACATGTTCTCCCCGTGTCAGCGTGGGTTTCCTCCAGGTGCTCCGACATGTTCTCCCCGTGTCAGCGTGGGTTTCCTCCAGGTGCTCAGACATGTTCTCCCCGTGTCAGCGTGGGTTTCCTCCAGGTGCTCCGACATGTTCTCCCTGTGTCAGCGTGGGTTTCCTCCAGGTGCTCAGACATGTTCTCCCTGTGTCAGCGTGGGTTTCCTCCAGGTGCTCCGACATGTTCTCCCTGTGTCAGCGTGGGTTTCCTCCAGGTGCTCTGACATGTTCTCCCTGTGTCAGTGTGGGTGTCCTCCAGGTGCTCTGACATGTTCTCCCCGTGTCAGTGTGGGTTTCCTCCAGGTGCTCCAGCTTCCTCCCACAGTCCAAAGACATGCAGGTTAATTGGTGACTCTAAATTGTCCGTAGGTGTGAATGTGACTGTGAATGGTCGTCTGTCTCTGTGTGTCAGTCCTGTGATAGTCTGGACTGGTCTGACTGATTAAACAACACTGATTTTGGACTTGCAGACATCAGGACTACAAGAGAGTGGACGGGTCCTCAAACTCTGCGCTGACTATCATGGGAGCACAGGACTGATGAAGAAACTCTGACATGCTGCAAAGTGTAGGAGTGAAGTGACTCCAGGAGATGGCAGTGATGCAACACTGAGGACACAAGCTGTGATTAAACTCCAAAGAAGAAGACGACTGGCTTCATATCTTTATCACACTGCAGCTCAAATATATTTGACAATATTACCAAAGCCAGTTACAACATCACTGTGGATGGAGTCTCATTTTTTGACTAAAAATTCAACAATGCTTTGATTTAATTAGATATTCACTTATATTGAGAGCAGCACCACCTGCTGAATATAAATGGACAGACCAGACTCTTGATGGTGAGACATGGAGCACTGTATTCACTCTTGTGCTGCCCAACAAAATCATAGAGTTGCTTTTTAAAATTATACATAGATATCATCCAGTAAAGAACTGACAAATGCACCCGCTGTAACAACATGATAGAGGCATTAGAGCACTTATTCTTTCAGTGTGTACATGTGACTATCTTCTGGACTGATTTTCACTCGGATGATTTTGACAAGAACATTTCACTCAAAGAACTCGGTTTGTTAATGATCTTCAAACATCCAAATTTCTCCAAGAATTAGCAACAGGCCTACACTATTAATTTGTTCATTGTTGTGGCTAAATGTTTATATTCATAGAACAAAATACTTAAAGAAAAGATAGATGGATAGATTCTTTATTGCCACTGTATGTTGTACAACAAAACTTTGTTAGAGCAATCCATTTAGCAGCATACACCTGCACCAACACACACTCGCTCATCGCATCATTCTCACGGTCACATACACACACATTCATATCTATATTTTTAAAATGTATGATAGATAGTAAGTAAAAATTGCCCTCGTATCCAGCTTTCAAAAATTCAGATGGAGATACATGTCTCAAAATGTTATCAAACTTAAAAGCATGTAATAAAAAACTAACAAAAACTATCAATTCTACAAATCTTCCAACTTTATAACCAGTTAGGTAAAACCTTGTGTGTGTTCATACTCTGTTTTATTTGTTTATTTAAAATTTTTATTCTATTCGATTTTATCTTATTTTATTTTGTATTTGTCTGGTCTGTACGATTACATTTATTACTGAAGTTTGTGCTTACTTGTCACAGTATTTTCATTTATAATTTTTGCCAATGTTTTTCCACTTTATACACGAACTTAATGTATTGACCTTAAAATGCAATGCGTTGAAAAAGTCAATACAAAGTTTAAAAATAAAAAATAAAATAGAAATAAAAGCAAAAATAAAGATAAAAGTAAAGTAAAAACAAAAATAAAATAAAATAAAATGAAAATGAAAATAAAAATGACAACAGAATAAAATTAGATAAAATAGAATAAAAAAGAAAAAAGAAAATTAAAAAATAAAATAAAAATAATAATGAAAATAAAAATGAAAATAAAATGAAATAAAAAATAAATTAAATGAAAAGGAAAATGAAAAATAAAAGAAAATAAAAAAATAAAAATAATAAAGAAAATAAAAATGAAAATGAAAATGAAGAATAAAATAAAATAATAATGAAAATGAAAAAGAAAAGAAAAGAAAAGAAAAGAAAAGAAAAATTCAAGCTGTAATTTCTTCCGTTTTTTCCCTGGGATGACTGAGACATGATGACCCGCCCTACTCTGCCTTACTCTGCCTCTGATTGGCTATTCTCACACTGACTAATCAATCACAATCTCTTCTCACCCTGAGCCCTTGAGTACTAACCAATCAGAGGGAGAAGGGGGCGGGTCATGTCAACTTACTGTTCATGTCGCGTCAGGTAGGTGGCGGTAATGCGCCGAGGAGCTGTTTGCTAACATTAAAACAACAGTAGAAGAAGAAGAAGGGAGTGACTCACACACACACAATGGACTCACAGTGACCATGCTAGCAGCAGGTGCGTGTTTGTGCAGCTCACACACAGAAACATTTAGTGTCACTCTGCTGTTGACATGCTGTTGTCTCCGGGCTGCTAGCAGCTAGCTAACCGTTACCACTGCGCTAACGAGTTAGCATTGTGAGCTAACCAACAGCCCCGGTAGCTAGCGTTAGCTTAGCACCTGCCTGAGCTGCTGCCTGCGGATGTGTCTCCTCCTCCTGCTACCATCGTTACAGCCGAGCAGCGAATCTGTCCTCACAGGCAACATGGAGTTCCCCTTTGATATCAACCAGCTGTTCCCCGAGAGGGTCTCCATCTTGGACCATACCCTCGTTGCAGGTCGTAAATCAGCAGGAAGGTAAGATGTGAATCTCTTTGTGTCTTTGTTGTGTGTTATTGTCCCTGGACACCAACACACACAGGCACACTGCTCTACACAAAGAATGTCACAACACCGGCCAGAAATCTGTCAGTTTAGTTTCAGCACGTGTTAAATCTCGTCTAAATGTTGTGTTAATGAAACTTCTGCCAGATGTGCTTCACTACCCAGCTGCTGTGACGTTAATGGTGTGGTGAGTGGCTGCTGCATGCTGAGTCCTCCACCCACACTGGCGCTGGACACAAGTTAACTTCCACCGCTTGAGTGCACAGAAACTGGTCAGTGATCAGCTGTGAACACACAGACACAGGCTGACACATCCATGCCCATGGACCAGCTGTGATGCTGCATGTAGGGACAGTGTGAGGAAGAGGAGGAGCATCCAGAGGAAGACCTTCTCCCTGCTGTCAGTCAGTTCAGCCGCTGCTTCTTTAACCCTGCTCCTCTCTGTGTGCTCCTCTCTCTAGGCCAGACCTCCAAGCCCACGTAGCCACAGTTATAGACGAACTTGGGAGAGCATCAGCAAAGGTGAGTCTGTGTAGGTGTGTCCTGCACCTGTGACCACGACCAACAGCGTCCCGGCTGAGTGCACCTCTACACTGTTTGATAGACTGAATAATTATTGAGTGTCAAATATCAGAAAAAGTCAAATCCCAAAGAACGTCTTCAAATCAAGGAAAAGGAAAAACAAGAGTAGTGTTAGGGGGTAAGTAATCTATTACTTTTAGCAGTTATGAAGTAATATAATGCTTTAAAGGGATAGTGCAGCCAACATGTAAATTCAGCCATTATCTACTCACCCATATGCCGAGGGAGGCTCAGGTGAAGTTTTAGAGTCCTCACATCACTTGCAGAGATCCAAGGGGAGAGGAGGTAGCAACACAACTCCACCTAGGTGCCCAGAGAGGCAGTCAGAGCTACAGGCTACAATGAGGCTAAAAACAGAGTTCAAATGAGGTTTTTCCAAACAACTTTTTATGTCGGGGCTTCAGGACACTTGGATCACTACGGACGAGCAGTATGGAGATATTTTGTGGTTTCAGTGATGTGTTTTTGGACGTTTGAATCTGGGGCGCCGTCAGCCTCCATTAGGTGGAGTTGTGTTGCTACCTCCTCTCCCCTTGGATCTCTGCAAGTGATGTGAGGACTCTAAAACTTCACCTGAGCCTCCCTCGGCATATGGGTGAGTAGATAATGGCTGCATTTACATTTTTGGGTGCACTATCCCTTTCAGTAACATGTTACCACCCACAGTGAAGTGTCACTTCCACTTGTGCACCACCAGAAAAAAACTAACCCCTAAACCCTGCATTGTGTTTGTAACATACACGACACGCCCCTACAGACCACGCCCACCACACAATGATTATCTGAAGCGTGCTGCTCTGTAGTGAATAGATATGAGACCAAATATAGTTTATAGTTCACAATTCTGATTCTTTTTAAAAGCAATGAGATGTGACCTGTCCCATCATCGTTACTCTAACCTTCACCTGCTCTCTTTTAACATTGTACTAGCTAATCGCTAACTTAGTATTAGCATAAGTAACGAGATGTCTGTCTGTTCATCTCACATTTTTTTGCAGCAACATGTACGTAGACTGAAAAAGTAACTGATCATATTTCAAAGTAGGCGACCTAGAGTTTAATTTGTATTTGTAATATTAATCATTTATATAATAAAAAGATCAATACCTGGCACTGTGATGATACGATACTGCCACACAAAGATGTTGCCATGCTGTCCTAACAGTATTGTTCTGGTACCAAAAGTCAAATGTCATATCAGCACTAGCGTTTAATAAATCCAGAGACACTCAGTCGCTCTGTGAAACTAGTGTTTCTACATGTTGAACAGTTCCATGTTTCTGTCCTCAGGCTCAGCAGCTCACAGCGTCTATAACCAGTGCGTCCAAGCTGCAGTCCCAGAAGCACCAGCTCTACCTGCTGAAGGACGGAGAGAGCAACGGGTACGTCAGCTTTCACTCATCAGACACACACACACGTTCACTGTCTCTGGACTGACTGAGCTGCTATTCATCAGCTGGACGTGTTCAGCTCTGAGCCACAGTGTGGCCACAGTGTGGTCACAGTGTGGCCACAGTGCATGTACTGATGTGCTGTGGTGCTGAGACATACGACACACTGTGTTTAACGCCAGCAGCTCAGCTCTGTGATGGAAAAGTTATTCAGAGGACGCGGTGTGATCGTGGGGTTTCTCAAGGTCGGATACAAGAAGTTATTTCTGCTCGTGAGTCTCCTGATTTATTCAATTCTCCTCATCTGTGACCTCCCAGCCCACAGAGCTGCCTGAGTGTGTGTGTCAAGTGATGTTATCAGCTGGATCAGGTTGTGTTTCCTCCTCAGGACCAGCAGGGTGTGCACATAGAGGCTGAGCCACTGTGTGTCCTGGATTTCTACATAGCAGAGAACCTGCAGCGACACGGCTACGGGCTGGAGCTGTTTGACTTCATGCTGCAGGTGAAACATTCTGCTCTCTGTCAGTTATTACCTCACCAACTCTGGATTTAAGATGCCAACACAAATATCAGTTTGCTAGAGTTTGTAAATTGTGTACATACACTGAGCTCAGAGTCTTGAACGGGTCCATATTTGAGACCCTGCACCCACCTATACCTGTAAAACTCAGCACCAGAACCGACCTGTCACCTGTCGTTGTGTCTAAGTCACAGCTGATTAACCCTCACAGGCTCCTGTCCCTCACATGAAGCTGGTTCTCCGTTCTTGAGTTCAAAATCCAGCGGAGGAGAATATATGTGAAAAATATAAAATATATTTTTGTTCTGCCCACCTGTGTGTAGTTCATTTATACCTGTGAATTTATACATTTATACATATATATATATTTTTTATAGCCACAGCTTTTTGCAGGTTACCTGTCAGGTACCCAACCTGCTGCAGGACTCTGACCAACACTGTCAGACACTGGACGCCCGAAAAACTTCTCGCACTTAAACAGAGAGAAAAGGAAGGCAGTAATCTGCCAGCTGTAGAGCAGACGATGATCACAGTTCATCACTATGTGTGTTTTTATCACCTCATGTTTTCTCTTTCTCCTCCGTAGCACAAGAATCTGGAGCCGGTTCAGATGGCGTACGACAGGCCCTCGCCCAAATTCCTGTCCTTCCTGGCGAAGCATTACTGCCTGACACCGAGTGTTCCTCAGGTACAGTGTGTGCTTTACTGTGTGTGTGTGTGTGTGTGTGTGTGTGTGTGTGTGTGTGTGTGTGTCTTAACATCAGACACAGCAGTGTTTATAGTGGGTGCTGATATGAGCTCACTGTCGTCATTCCTCCACAGATGACGAACTATATAAATATTTTCCAAAGTTACAAGTTACTGTCACTCCCCTGCAGCTCAGTACGGACACACTGAGGTAGAGCACAGACGGGACTTTAGATGTAGTGAGCCTTCATCTCAGCTTCAGATAAACTTTGCGTCATATTCCTGCACAGACTGAGGATTTTAAATCGTCACCAGACATTTCCATTTAATGGGTGTTAGAAATGGATCTCTAACAGCCACTATGAACAGGAGGAGTTATAACAGCGAGCACAACCCATGTCCGTGTTCATACGCTCGCCTGACTTCAGAAAATGTGACCTTATTATTTTAAGCTATGCTGAGGACGAGATTCAGAGTTGATGGACTCTGTAGAAACAGCTGTAGTTTGACATTTTAACCACTGGTTGTGTTGAGGGACGACACTGTGAGGGGCCCTGTTTTGTCAGTGTCTTGTGCTCTACAACAAACACGTGTCTGACCTGATGCACATTCCTCTCCATCAAAGCTCAGTGACAATACTGTGCCAAAAAATGTACCAGGCAGCGCCATGTGCCAGCAGAGATGTTAGCAATGCAGGTTTTGTGTTTTGTGGTGGTGTTGAAAGTGTCGTGGGGTCATTTAAATAAAAAGGGATCCTCCTCTAGGGAGCCTCAAGGTGCTCTGCAAACTTTGTCTGTCTGTGAAGCCCTGTTTCCACCGAACAGTACGGTTCAGTTTAGTTAGCCACATTTTTCTCTTTCCACTGTGAAAAGTTGTGGATATTCTGGGATATTTTATCAACATTTTTATTGACATTTTATTTAATTTTTTTTTTTTTGACATTTTATCGACAGTTTTCAGAAATTTTATTAGTATTTTTCAAACGTTTTTTGCCAACCTTTTAATCATATTTTTTGGGATATTTTATCAATTTTTTTATTACTATTTTACGTTTTCTTTTTTTTTTACATTTTACCAACTGTTTTGGGGCATTTTACTAATAATTTTTTAGACATTTTATTTATATTTATCAGACATTTTATTAACATTTTTTCCTCGACATTTTAATCATATTTTTTGGACATTGAGCAAACTTTTTTTTTGCACATTTTAACACCATTTTTGAACATTTTAATCATATTTTTGGGGATATTTTAATCAACATTTCTTTTTATGTTTTATTAAAAAATAATTTGGACATTTTATTTATATTTATCAGACATTTCATCAACTTTTTTTCTCAATATTTTAATCATATTTTTTGGACATTGAAGAACCTTTTTTTTTTTGCACATTTTATCAACATTTTTTGGGACATTTTATTTATATTTATCAGACATTTTATTAATGTTTTTTGCCAACCTTTTAATCATATTTTTTGGGATATTTTATCAATTTTTTATTACTATTTTACGTTTTCTTTTTTTGACATTTTACTAACTGTTTTTGGGCATTTTACTAATAATTTTTTAGACATTTTATTTATATTTATCAGACATTTTATTAACATTTTTTCTCCACATTTTAATCATATTTTTTGGACATTGAGCAAACTTTTTTTTTGCACATTTTAACACCATTTTTGAACATTTTAATCATATTTTTGGGGATATTTTATCAACATTTTTTGGACAGATTTCAATATTACAACTTTGACCATTCCATTAGTTTCTATGGTCTCTCTTTGATGACAGACACTTTTAGTGACGACTTATATTAATTTGGAGCTGATTATATGAACTGGATATAATCTAATCCTCACTTGGAGAAAATAAAAGCGTCACGGAGCTTTAGTGATCTCTGTTGTGAGTGAACGCTGTGAGATGCAGATGAGAGACCCAGAAGCTGCAGCTGACCTTTGACCTCAGATTATTTTTGGTTGTTCCCAAAGGACGAGACTGAACATCTGTGATCTCGTCCTTAACGATGATGCTTCACATTATGATTGGCTCGTCCCCAGAGTCCTGTCTGAGAGGGGCCAGTGTCTTTCCTGTTTAAGGGATGTTTGCCTTGATCATGTTGATAGCCACAGGAAGCTCACGGCCACGCCCAGTTAACTAGCTCAGTCTAACATACACTTACATCCTAATTCACCACAGACACACACCGAGCACACGGAGATACAGACAGACACACCTGATGGTGTAACACTGTGTGCGTGTGTGTGCTGACATGTTACTGACAGTTTTAATGACCTCGTCTTTCTTTCTGTGCAGGTCAATAACTTTGTGGTGTTTGAGGGCTTCTTCCTCAACAGATCAGGTAACCATTTCACCACTTGTTGCTTTGGTTGTTGTCGTTGTGAAACACGTTGTGTAATTGTTGTTCTGCTCTGTGGTAATGTGAGCGCTGCTGTGTGGGCACGTGGGAGGCTTCAGACATGAAACCTTCACAGCTTGGTTTTTATCTCAGCCCTAAACGGGCCCTAAAAGCTGCACAATGTCACAACGACCACGTTCATTAGTGAATACATCTTATAAAGTTCAGTTACCTAATTATTTTGCATGCTGCAGCTTTACAGTGAATTCTCAGTTTTGGCATCCCAACAGATTCATCTTTTTCTGTTGCACACGTCTGTGTAGAATTAAAGATCCTCCTCGTTAGAGCCTGTAAATCTGAAATAAGGGCATTCGACCCAGGAGTGCTGCTGATCTGCTTTTATTCCAGTTCCAAAATCTTTTGTTTCACCAAACTCTCCCAGGCTCGCCCTCCTCTCCTCTGACGGATCAGGGGATGTTCGGCTTTTTGTAAGGACTCTCTTTTCTTTTCTCATTTGTCCCCAGCATCTTGTCCTCCTCCCTCTGTCCCATAATTAGGCTCATGTTTCATGTATGATGCTCGTGCTCTCATTTTTCCTCCTCATCATTTCTCAGCCAGTTTCAGTTCTTCTCTCCCATCACTTGTATCTATCTACCTGCACAGGTACAATATATGTCGTAGATCACTTATCATGTCATATATTGAACCCAGAGAGCCACAACCTGTAGACCACCTCAAACCCCCACAGACCACCTGACTGACAGGAGAACACCTGCCTGTGTCCTGACCCCCCCGATGTCTCCAAGAGTCAGTTTACGCCTGGTGTTAACGTGTGTCTGTGATCTGAACACAAGTGGACAGAGGAGACGCAGCGCCGTTCACACCTGTGACTGAAGCCCTGCTCAGACCAAAGATTTGTGACGAGACGAAAGAGTTTTAGAACGTCACAGAGGAAAGTGTCAGCGGTGTGAACTGGCCGGTCTGATGGTGTCACCTGACACTCAGCTGGTCAAATGGCCGGCGGCTGGTTTTAAAGCACGTAGCAGCTTGTAGTGAAGTCAAAATGACCACAGACGGCGTGTTGGCTTGCTGCAGCAGGTGCTCCGTCCCCGCCGAGCCCTCTGTTTCCGTCCTCACAGTGTGCCGGTGTCAGACGAATTTCCAACTTCTGTACAATACCTTAAAGAATATCAATATTTGACACCACTGTGAGAAATCAACATTGAGTTCAGACTATTTAAAATGTTTGTTAAAGCACAAACGGTCACTTTACTTTTCTTGGTTAGCAGCAGAGAACAGCACAGTACCTTCAACGATGAGAGCGATGAAAAGCAGCTGGTACCTGCTTATGTTCAGTGCGGAAGATGCAAATTTAAACCGATTTGAATAGTCAGAATTAATACGTATCAATAAATCGATATTTTAGTAGTCTCCGTCCAGACGGCAAAGCAAAGGTCAGTCATGCAACAATTCATCCAACTCATCGTAAGATGGGCGACATATAGAGCGCAAACACACCGTCAGCGAAACAACCACCTCGTCCTGCATTAATGACGTCAGCCTTGTCAGGGACGTATTCATCTTTACGCTCAAATGCTTCCCAGACCAGGAAGTAGCAGATGGTGTGAGTGATGTGTCTTGGCGGTCCTTTACACCAGTATGTGGCGCTGTCAGCCTGCGGTCAGATCACCAGGACGAGTTAACACCAGGTAGAAACTGTCTCTAAATGTCTGTCAGTTTATTAAAGCCAGTCAGCTGTGCTTTGTGTGACACTGCCTTCATTAAACCACACTAAGTTATCACTGTAGACTATAAGACCGTTGTTAAGGAGGTAGGAAGCCTCTGGAGCAGCTTGTATGTTTTATGGCACACAACAGGAGGAGGTGTCGTTGTGTCAGCATAAAGTACGGAGAGGTTTGTCTGCAGCTTGTAGCCGACAGAACAAGACCAGTGGTGCAGCAGCTGCCCTGCAGGGACACCAGACTCACCCACAGTGATATAGTTTGAGAATATAAGCTGCTGTCTGAAGCAGGAAATATGACAGACGGTACAGAAAGGTGTCTGCTGTAGTGTTTTAGCATATTTTGATAAAGAAGTAACAGCTAGTGAAGAGAGCTGACGACACCTCAGCTGTTCCACAAGCTTCTGTCACTCATCACAAATTCTTTCTGGATAAAGTGAAACATGTTCCTGGGTTCATATATGTATACACATATGTTATAAAAGCAAAAATGATTGTCATTTTACAGCCTTTTGTGCTCAAAGCATGAAAACATACATTTGAAAGCTCAACAGCGACCTCAATCATGACCTGGTTACTGAAGAAATATTCTGATCATTTATGTTAAATCAAGAGTTTGATTGGCTCTTTAACTGCTCACTGAACAGGACTGACTGGCTGAATAAAACACTGCAGTTAGTCCAGTCTTTGGGAGATATCGTCCAGGGTCGTCTGTCATGATGACGCTGAGTCTCTGTTTCAAGTTTTGGGACGAATCTTCTGTGTTGTTGAAGATCTCAGGACCAATGGTCAGCTGTGTTGTTGGGCGGATCCCTCTGAGCTTCACAAACAGAACTCCAACCTCCACTGTTAGATAACTTTATAGGACTGACAGGAAACCTTGTTAAACTGGAGCTTGTGAGGACAGTGTGCTGGGGGGGGTTTGATCCCATCATGGTCTTGTTTTGGCCCAGCTTTGACTGTGTTCTCCTCCACAGCGGCCCAGCTGAGAAAGGTTCCCCTCAAAAAGCCCGACGGAGAGATCAAACCCTATTCTTTAATGGAGAGAGAAGGTAAACTGTCATTTCATGTTTACACACACACACACACACACACACACACACACACACACACACACAGACTGTCTGACTGCAGTATGATGTAAACACTTTATCAGGCATGTCTGTTCAGGATGAATCATAGTTAGGTGGAAGTGATAGATGGATTTATAAGACTCTGACTCAGAGTCCTGCACGGGTCCATTTTTGAAACCCACACATACTCATACCCATAAAGCTCAGCACCAGAACTGACCTGTTACCCCGCTGCAGGACTCTGATGTATCCTCATACAACAGCTCATATGATATCCTATGAATTAGCTGAAACCACAAAATATCTCCATACTGCTCGTCCGTAGTGATCCAAGTGTCCTGAAGCCCCGGCATCAAAAGTCGTTTGGAAAAACCTCATTTGAACTCTGTTTTTAGCCTCATTGTAGCCTGTAGCTCTGACTGCCTCTCTGTGCTCTGTGACGTTTTTCCAAACAACTTTTGATGTCGGGGTAGATAGTGGAGTAGATAATGGCTGAATTTTCATTTTTGGCTGCACTATCCCTTTAAGTTCTGGGGGGTTATGTTCAGGCTATTAAGGTTACTGTGGTTGGTGTAGGAAGAGAAACTGGGTAACAGCGTACCTTAAAATGACTCCAAGTTACTAACACCTGTCACCTGGGGAACTGAGTTTGCTGCTTCCTGCTTTATTCTTTACTCCCATCAGTGCTGTGGTCACATGATCGCAGCCTTTCAAATTACATGGGTTACGCACAAATTACTCGCTCGTCATTCGTAGAACTTACAAACAGTGCTGTACATGCAAATAAAACTCTTAGATATAAATGGAAACATTACATTTTTATTACACTAACATTCTCGTCTCACAAACTCAAACTCTTAACTGTTCAAACTAAATTAAAAATGAGTCGAGCATTTACTGGTTTTTAAGATTTAAGATGATTCGACTTGACTGAAACTGAGTCTTGGGTCATAACGAGGGTCAAACAGTAACATTTACAACTTTCTTTCCAAATATATAAAAACACTAAGCAGAATTCTTCTCCTGTCCAGTGGTGCGTCAGGAGCAGCGGGCTCGTCCCTGGCCCTTTGCTCCTCCTCACTCCCCCCAGCGGTCGGTATCCTCCCAGTACTCCCACTCCCTCAGCGTGGGATCCTCCCCCAGCAGAGCGCCCCCACGAGCCGCCCAGGCCTCTGCCCTCGGGGCCAGCAGGGACCAGAGTCCACAGTCCCCTCACATCGAGCGCTGCAGGGCAAGACGCACCAGGTAGGACACCACGAGCACCTCCAGTCCTCCTCGCCACATCTACACATAATAAAGATATATATACAGATATATAAACCTGTCATTTACCTGCAGTATGGGAATATATGTTTGACACATAGTGCTCCGATCTGTCTGTCAGTCAAGAAGAAATGTGATCTGTGCAGTGTGTTGGCTCAGAAACAGAGATGTCTGCCCTGTGGGCAGGAACACTGTTGTTGCAGACAGGTGTGTCGTCACAGCTGTTGCTGATTCTGCCTTGACTAACTGTGACAACACTTCCACCCTGGTGTAACATCTGTGACCTGACACCAGTGTAATTTGTGTCTGCATCGTCCTCACTGTCACCTAACGACATCATTACAACTCCTGCTTATTCTCTGGATTCCAGCGTCACAGGTTCAGCTTCAACCTGTCACTCTGTTCACACACAGTGCTCTGTAATCACAGCTGTAGTCCTTCACAGAGCTATTATAGGTTTGTTTGCTGGTTTGTTTTATATTTAGTTAGTTTAGTTTTGTGTGTAGATTTTCAGCTTTTGTTAGTTTCAGTATTAGTTTTTTAAACTGTAATATGGGCGTGTTTGTCAGGGGAAGATTTAAAGGGGAACACCACCCACATTTTAAAATTCCAGTATGTTTATTTCATGGCCTTGAATTTCAACAAATCTCTCTCTCAAAGTCAGAAACCAGACAAAGCTGAAAACACACCGACTCCGCTGTGGTGCGTCATATGATGTGTGTCAGGTGCCACTGCAAGCACACACTGGATGTGTCACACTGCAGCTCGTTAACACACGACCACACAAAGTTATCACTGCTGTCACTGAAAGATCTGAACCTCCTCCACCTCTGCGTTAGCTTCACATCACTAATTAAAGTTGACTTCTCACCTGAAGAGCCGATCTCCAGAGCTGTGACTCACCAGGAAGCATCTTTTTAGCCGTTGTCTTTATAACGACGGGACTGTGGGTCGTTTACCTTGGGATGTTTCTCGACCTCGACAACGAGTCTCTCCTCATCTGTTCTTCATCACACATGAGACACAGCAACAGCTACAGAGTTCTCTTCACACATGAGTGGTGAGGAGAGGAGTCGAGCTGCTACAGGAGCTGTTGTTAGGATGTGAAGTGCGGCAACGTGCGGCGCAGGTGTGTTTTAGCCTTTAGTCTCAAACTTGTGATGTCATCAGGTATAAAGTCTGGAGCTGCTCCACAGACGATGGATGGGAGTCTGATTTCGTCTGACCAAATGATCTTTATTTTACTGTAGCGTTCTCGGGTGTGAAACAGAAAATACTCAGAACGTTCTCCTGGCTGCTCTCAGTGGCGTCTAGAACATCTGTCAGCGTTCATTGTCTGTAGAGCAGCTCCAGACTTTATACTCTGTGACATCACAAGCAGCATCCAATGCATCAAAACATTGTTTTCTAGTTGGAGCCGCGTTTGCCTCGTTTTCAAACTGTATGCTTTGACTAAAATGAACAATGACAGCAATATAGTCCACGATGAGCAGCGCTAAAATCAACCTGCGTAGTTGTCCCTCCATTGTGACATTAGAAAGTGTCACATTTATCTTGCAAGTGTACTCTTCTTCAACGTTTGCTTTACTTCCTGGATTTTTCCCACATGGAAATTCTGACCAATCAAGAGCAGCTTTCTCACACAAGGCATTTGATCTGGTCCTCTTGTAAATGCTGCCGTGAGAACACCAACCAACTCTAGGCAATTATACAACTTTGGAACAACATGAGTCCCTGATTCAGACCAGAGGAGACCACTCTAGGGCTGAGAGCAGCCTCAGTTCCTGAATGTAGTATTTTTAACAGCAGCAGTAAATGAGTTGTTGCAGTGACACAGCAGAGAGCGCCGAGGCCTTCAGTGTGGCTCAGTTTGGCAGACAGACGCTACATTCCTCTCATTAGTCAGTTATTGTGTCCGGCACAAAGACGCAGCTCTCTAAACACAACCTCTCTCTCTCTCTCTCTCTCTCTCTCTCTCTCTCTCTCTCTCTTCCTCTTCATTTTTTTGTTCTCCCATTCCGCCCCATTTGATGAACTCCGTCTCCTCTTTTCACTGTCATCATTGTCTGCTGGTGCTTCAACAGTTCCCTTAATAGATCTCATCTGGGCCTCCATTGACCGCCTCTGTCTGGCACTGTGGCCTCTCCCCTCAGAGGATTGGCTGTGGTGTCTTAGCTTCATAGATAGTCTGTTTCTGTGACGTGGAGTGCGTCTACATGTGCACCAGTATCCAGGGGACATGGCGTTTAAACCATGTTTCAGATCATCATGTGATCATCATGTGATGTTCTGTAACGTTGTTGAGATACATTAAACCCAGCTGATAACGGCGAGGACACTGGTGCACATGTAGACGCAGCGGTGGAGGAGGAGTCTGCTCCTTTAGGCCTTTTTAAAACACAACTCTTATTGACCCAGCAGAGGGAACATGACGGCTCTGTCTTATCTGCCTGCCTTTTTGTAGAACCCATTAAAGTACCTGCCACAAAACCCTGAGAGAACGAGAGATTTATTTTGTCACACATGAATTATGAAGCAGACAAAGTGGTTGATGTGAGATAAAGCTGCACCTTCTGTTTCCCATCAGTCATCTCCATCCTGTGGCTTTTATTCTGAGTTTGGTTTTATTGACACCATATGTTCATGTTTACCCTCAGTTATGGTTTTGTTTTGTTATTGTCATTATTGATTTATTTTCTTTTGTCCCCTCTTTTTTTCCTCCTGTCCTGTCCCTCCATCTCCTTTCTCCTTTTTTACCCTGCTCTGTGTGTTTGGGTTTCCTCCTCATCCTCCCTGCTGGCTGTTCCCATTTCTCTGGCAGCCAGCAGGGTCTAGTTGCCAGATGCAGCATGTACAGTCGGCACATGGACGGCAGAGCTGCTGGACTGCTGGACCGACCGCTGCCAGGTGAGCTTTGGTGACGATGTTTATGGCAGTTAAACACATGGAGGTTATTCTGTCCACACAGGTCACACTGGGAGGGATGACTGTGTGAAACATGTTTTAATGTTACATGGTCACAATGCAAATGGGTTTATTTTTGTTTGGATGATGTTTCAGCCTCAAGATCAACGAGCCCAAGAAGGCCCGAAGGCTAAGACGTCATCAAAATAAAGATTAAAACCAGTCACAGATTTATTGTAATTTTTTCTGGTTTTGATAGATATAGATTTAGATATAAAGACTCTGTACACACTTTGTTAACAAGGTTTGTGTCCTCAGATCCTCTTCAGACACTCCCAGTATTTTTAGGATGCACTGATGAATGTCTGAGGACCAAAATATTCATGATAAAGTGCGTGCAGATGTTTAACAGTGTGCAGGAATCCTTGGTTTCTTAATAAGACTTTATGTTGTGTAATAACTGTGTCATAATTATTTCCTGCTGGGATGTATTCAGATGCCAAAATCATCATGACTCAAGGGCCACTTAGAGGGTTTGTCGGAGCTTTCAGCTGCATCTGGTGATCCTCATCAGGTGTCGTCACTCAAATAATGATGAGAGGTCGTCTGTGGAAAATAGGCAGTGACGTCATGGTGCATTCTGGGTATCCATACTTAAGGACACGCTTCTTAACAGGGACACAATCAAGAATCGATCAGTCACAGTAGAGCTGGGTGATGTAATGACTGTACGATATTTTGATATATTGTCAAGTAGGGCTGCAACGACTAGTCGACTAATCGATGACTAATCGACTACTAAAATAATCGATGACTATTTTAGTAATCGACTAATCGGTTTGAGCCATTTTTCATATAAAAGTGCCCAAAATACTCTTATTGCAGCTTCTTATGTTCAAATATCAGCAGCTTTACACACTCTCCCATGACGGTGAACTAACATCTTTCGGCGTGAGCACAAAACAAGACATTAGATGACGTCATTTTGGGGTTTGGGAGAGACAGACCGACATTTTTCAACATTTTAACACATTGTTCAATAAAATGATTAGTTTACTCATCGAAAAAATAATCAACAGATTAGGTGACAGTGAAAATAATCGATAGTTGCAGCCCTAGTGTCAAGCAAGATATAAATTAGATAACACTGTTTATATCGACACAGGGTCAAGTTGCGTTAGATAAAGTTTCTTCATCAACACTCAGAGAGACACAGAGCTGCTCCTCTGTTTCATCTGTCTGTTCATTAAGCTATTAGTTCGTTAGTGCTGCGCTGCATCAGTCTGTGAGATGAATTAAATGACCACAGTAGCACACGTACACACTGTGGGCCTTTTCTTCTGGAACTCTTGGCCGTATTGAGTCAAGCTGTACAGCGCCAATTTGTGTTTCCATTATCAGTTAAGACGTGCCGTACCACGTTGAGCTGCGTCAGAGATTGACCTTCTGTGGAGTAGGTCCAAAAGCCGGCCAGGCTCCTGGAAATGACCGCCAACAGTAACTGGTAATGGTCATTCCCAGAAACGTTCAGCTCCAGTTTGCAGATTCACAGTTCGGGTTTGTGTCATTGTTTCCTGTATGTTCACACCAAAAGCTGCCAGAGCTGCAAAATAGCTGAATTCGCTCCAGCAGCACCGCTGGTAAAATATCTGTGGCAGCGAAAGCAGCTCAAGTCGCTCATGGCGTCAAATTCTGAATGTTCAATTATACTTCTCAGTTTAAAGGAGCCAAAGCAGGTTACTGGCTGGAGCACAGAAATGTGACTTTGTGCATTTGCCTGAGAACAGAAACTTTCACGTTTGGACAATGAAAACAGAATAAAAGTCTAAACAGGTCTGACATTAAACATGAAACACACACAGCCTGTGATGCGTTCAGGCGTTGTCACGTAAATAACAAATTCCAGTACTTGAATAGGTCGTAGCACAACACAGCAGCATGTCAAGTGGGCTGAACCTGAACTGAATATGAGCAAAAGTTTTATATTTGTTATTCCCCCCAAAGCTGTGAACCCAGGGGAAACACTGTCAGTGGTTTGGATTCAAGTGCCTACAGTGCGATTAGTTAAACTGGCGGTAAGGAGAGCAAATGAATTGCATTCCCGCTGATAACAAGCTTTCCAGAACACAAAGAAATTGTGTAAGTACGTGTGCTTGTCCACACGTGTGTATCGATTCAACATGGAAGAAGACACTCTTGTAATTTGTGCTGCTGTGTGGTACCTGCGTGGATGTAGCTCCTGTCAGGTCTGGGTTCACGATATCCTCCGGGGCCGTGAACGGCACGGGGAATATCATGAGCTGGTGCGGGAGCTGCGGCTGGATGGGGAGACGCTCCAGCGCTACTTCAGGCTGAACATATCAGTTTGACAGCTTGCTGCTTGTTTTGAAGTAGGAACAAATGTGTGGTAGGAACTCAAAGTTTCCGAGGATGTTCTCTGGGTTCAACACAAGCAATGAACATCTACTTTTCAATAGGTTGCTGGTCATTTGCAGCTCAAACGCGTCATAGCTAATTTGCATAAAGTTAACCAGTCTTTAATTTTCATTTGCAGCTCAGTTTGCCGAACGCCGCCGCTCATCACTTTTGCAGCTCAAAGCGCCTCTGGTCGCCACTATCCATTGAAAATGAATTAGACTTGACGCCTTTGCAGCTCTGGCAGCTTTTGGTGTGAACGCACAGTTAGAGAGCAGTTTGTGATGATAAACGTTCAACATTTCACCGTGTTCTCAAGTCAGATCAGACATAAATTCAGCCGTGTCATCTAATAGCACTCAGTCTCTACTGTAGCTTCGTGTCCTTAAGTCCCACAATGCTTTGCTTTGCTCCCTACGACTCACGTCACACTCCTGTTCTCTGTAACAGCTGGTCCACTTCCTGTCAGGCATTTTAATGAATGCTCTGAAAATATAAGTGTGTGGGTGTTGAGTTAGAGAAATGTTGCCACAGTATTTTTGTGGCATCACAAAATATTAAAGATTAAATATGTTCGACAACAAAGTGTGTCCTCAGCACTGTGCAGTGTTTTCATCACAGAAAACAGGGGTGATGTTTAAGTGTCGACTCAGTCATTAAGCTGTGGTTTCAGGTTTCTTGCTTCATAAGTGTAAATTACAGGACACACTGATGTCAGGCTGAAGTGTCTGTTTAAGGAGCTGTCCTGATCACATGTGACGTCCTGCTAACCAGTGGAAACATTTAGTTTGTGCAGCACATCCAGGGAGCTCTGCCCGTCCTCATGTGTTAGTACCTTGTGCGTCCTCAGGTCTGAGACCAGTGGAAGACCAGTCATGCGCACTGGGACACACAGACACACACAGGTTGGCCAGTATTCACACACCACAAAGCAGGTATTTACACGACGGCACTGGACACTGACACGGCACTGTTCACTGTCAGGGAGGTTAACAAGCATGAGAGAGGAGAACGAGGTGGTTTAGTGACTCTGTGCAGACGCCTGCGGCTCAAACACATGAGGGAGTGTGAAGGTGTCTGAGAGTGTAACTGTAGAGCCAACCCTAACACACACACAGAAGTGTTTGTGGGTCATTCGCCCCTTTTCCACCAACATTTCCAGGAACTTTTATTACCAGGAATTTATTTACCTGGGTAAAAGAATTCCTGGTAATCTGTGTGGTTTGTGTTTCCACCGCACCTCAAAGTTCTTGAAGATACTGAATATTGCATATTGAATATCGCTGTCTACATGTTTACATGTTCATGCTGCTGAACACATGTATTGATAAAGTATTGGCTTCTTACTCACTAAGGGTTAATGTCACTTACAGTAACGAGCGCAGCTGCCCAGTCAATTTTCGAGTTATCTTCACTTTGGTTCCACCGTGGCCGCTCAGCTGTTCACTGGTTACTCGTATAGGCGTGTGTGTGTGTGTGTGTGTGTACGTGGAGTAGTTCAGCCCCGGCACAAAAGAACCGATACCGTTAGCGCTGATCAGTACTACGGTCTTTGATCATGTTGCATATCCGACCAAGAACTGACTGAACTTCAGTATTGCCGCTTTGCTGCCGACCAGGAATTCTTGTGCGTTTCCAAAGTCAAGCAAACCTAAAAGCATAATCTACCATAGTAGGAGCATCTGCAACAGTTGTCTTCCATAACGTTACGCTCTACATTTTGAAATAAACAAATTATAAGCATGACTTAATATGACCAAGACACCTAAAAGTAAAAACAAATCTGTTTTCATGAACTTAAAGCAAGTGTGCGTCAGACATACTGTAAGTGAATGGGTTTTCTGGTCGGAAAGGTAATGCCCGCATGCACCACTAGAGGGCGCGTGAGGCTTAACTTCAGCATGCCACAGGAGTCAATGGAAGTGTCGTCACTCTGGTATTGTAGGGTCCCACCCCCCTACGAGGTACTTTTTTCAGGGAAAGTTTTTAACTCAGGTAATTTCGGTGGAAACGGACCGAGGTTTTTCAAAATCCTGGGTAATTGATAAAAGTTCCTGCGGTGGAAAAGGGGCTAATGTTGGTTGTAGAGTATGATCGTTTCTGAATCAGCTGTGCGCTTTCCCTTATGTCCATGACTTCTGTTTTTAGGACAAGCTACCACAAAAAATTAAGCCAGGAAGTAGTATTATGACGCTACGTAAAAAAAAATGGACCTAGCTACCATGACGTCACTCATTAGTTTGTGGGGTAACACTTTACTTGAAGGTATCTACATAAGGGTGACGTGACACTGACATGAACACTTGTCATAAAGACTGATGTACATGTCATAAAGGTTTATGGCTGCTGTCATTAAGTGTCATTTGGTTTGTGTAATGACAAGTTGACATTAACCATCAAGTTGTTCTAATCAAGACAACCCAAACAATGTCAACTTGTCATTACACAAACCAAATGACACTTAATGACAGCAGCCATAAACCTTTATGACATGTACATGATAGTGTCATGTCACTCTTATGTAGATACCTACAAGTGAAGTGTTACCATTTGTGGACTCCATTCTGGAACATCTAGTTTGGCAGTTTGGCCGTCGCCATCTTGGATTCTTGGAGCCAGAAGTGACCATGTGGAGACGTGAGGGCGGGGCTAACACTGACGCTAGCTGCTAGCTTGGTTAGCATTTGTTCATTTAGAGTCTGTAAATTAATTGGGAAGAAAGTTAATTTTCGCTGGTGAAAACAGGCTGAAAACCATCAAAACAAAATGTACTTACAGGAAGAAGATGATCATGTGACCCCTCAGAGGGTCTGTCAGTGCAACCAAGAGTGTTTTGGAAGCCAAAATGTACCAGTTAATTTTCATGAACTAAAAACACTCTAATAGCTCCACCTATACTCTGTGAATCTGGTGTTATGCTGTGGTTACGTTTCCTGACAGCAACCAGCTGTCACTCAAAGTGGCCCCGCCCTTAATTATGCGTAACTTTAAGCCTTAATAAATGAGTTATATAAAGTGGCTCACTGAATGTGATTCAGCCGGACTTAAACCAACAGTTTTAGTTGCCTTAATCAAACCTTAGCAGATCAGAAACAACTGATAGAAATGATTCCTATATTTCAGTCCTTAAGGCGAGCTGTGTTTCAGTACGAGGAGTTGTTGGCTGTTGAGTTGCTTCTGCAGTGTTTCAGTCGCACACGTCTGCACACAGATTATTACACTGTCATTTCATTACGTTAGTTTTTATCCAACATGTTTTCCCTCTGCCTTCATGCTCACTCTTCCCTCCGCTGACCCGTCCTGTCGTGTCCCTTCACCAGGTCACAGCCGCTCTCACTTCCACCTCTATTTGCATCTAAGAAGACCAGCATCCACAGCCAGAGCTCCTTAGGCAGCAGAGAGACACAGCTGGAGTCAGACGCTGAAGCCTGTGGTGCTGTAGACGAGGTCAGAGCGTTGGACAGTCCACAGCGTCCAGCACGAGACGTGTCGGCCGACCACAGACAGGTGTTGGAGAAGCAGAACGACAGAAGCAGAGGAGGCTGGTCGTGGACTGTGGGAGAGAACTGTTACACCGCCCAGTGGGTGAAGCACAAGCAGGAACACAGGAGCACCCGGCCGTGGTGATGCTGACCGGGACCTTATTAGACACTAAGTTTATACACTACATACGCTGCTACAGAGAAAGAATTCTGTCTGTTTCAGGACACAAATATCTGCTGAAGCTTTCTGAACTTTCAGACTTCACTTCAGGGTCCAAACTGTGTTCTGGAAAAAGACACTCCCAGTCTCTGCTTTAAAGGGCTGCTGTGATGTGAGCTGGTCCAGGATGAGTCATGTGGAGGCAGGATTAGCAGGATTTTCCTACAAATGATGTATAGACTCAAAAACAATCCCTCCCAGTCATCACTACGACCAGTGCTGAGCAGCAACGTGTCACAGTTATAAAATCACAGTTACTCCGAAACCAAACATGTTATAACATTACTGTTGTTATCACGTCGCTACTGACTTTAAAGGCAAACAAAGACGTGGCGACCAGGCGCCAGATCATACGCATGAGGAGGAGGGGCCAAATCTAAATGTTGTGTTTACAAACTGCAGCTGACACATCCTGCTTATTCTGCCTTTAACTGTCGATGACATCATCTGAACGAGTCGACCAAACTGGTGCCAGAGGCCAAATACAGACATGTTTCACTGACGTGCTGTTTGTGACGTGTTTTCCACATGATTTTATCGACACACAGTCATGAAGCTGCTTTCTACTTTACTCCCAAAATCAGTAGTGCCAATAAAAGCTGTTAATTACTTCCAGTCACTTCCTGTGTGTCAGGGTGGAGGTCTGAGTTTCTCCCACAGGTCCGTGTCTTTTCCTCGTGCGCTGGGCGGACTGGCCCTTTAACGAGCACGAAGAACTGCTGCTTATCAAATGTCAACATCTGTGTATTCTACCCACAGTCCTTCTGGAGTCATTTCCTCGAGCTGAGTCAGAGTCTGCAGAGCGGAGCAGTCTGAGATCTTAACGCAGTTTTGTTGTCGCAGTATCAGCTCGCACTGTGAATCTGAATCACACACTTTGTCTTTTGACTTTAGCAGCTGCTCTTAAAACATACGAACTGTTTCATGCAGTCTGCACACAGTCAGGACACACTGCTGTCTCATGACATCACACCCTGAACTTTGACCCTCCTGCTTGGAGATAAACAAACGCCACTTACTGAGTTCTCCAGAGACGGAGGTCGGCCCTCAGAGCTCTGCTGCTCTTACTTTGTGATGTGGGTCGTTGAACTTTAAAGTTATAACTGCACAGATCGTAGAGCCGAGCATGTGAAACATCTTCACTTCTCTGTCATTGTCACTTTTATAAATCTGTCCTTTTGTAATATTTATGATTGTTTTGTTCACTTAAACAGTTAATGTTCCTGTTATTACTCTTCCACTGGTCTTCAGTTACTTGGATGTGCTGTCGTCCGTCATTGCAGCTTCTGTCGTCTGTTTGCAGCTCAGTCGATGTGACGTATCGTCCGCTGTGCAGAAAACTGGGTCAGAACAGACAGAAAAGCACGCTGACTTACACACTGCAAAACCAGACCTGATGTAGAAGAACATCCTGGTGTTCTCATACATTCATTTTCATCTGCTTATCCGGGGTCAGGTCTCGGGTGCAGCAGGCTGAGCGAAGCACCCAGACGTCCCTCTCCTCAGCAACACCTCCCAGCTCCTCCTGGAGGACCCCGAGGTGTTCCCAGACCAGATGAGATCTATAATCCCTCCAGTGTGTTCTGGGTCTGCCCCGGGGCCTCCTACCAGCTGGACCAGGAGGATCCTGATCAGATGTTGAACCACCTCAACATGAAGGAGCAGCGGCTCTACTCCGAGCTCCCTCCAGATGTCTGACTCCTCCCCCTATCTCTAAGGCTGAGCCCAGACACCCTTCTTGGAGCACTGGGACATGCTAAATCTTTTTCTGGCAGACTGTAGAGCAGTGGTTCCCACCTGGTCCGACCACAGGCTCCAGATTTGTCCTCAGTCATTAGTTTAAGGTCCACAGTTTAATATACTCAGCGTCATACTGTCAAACCAGTTTGCTGTCTCTGTTAGTCTCTCACTCAGCAGCAGGAAACAGCACTTCAAAATAAAAGCTTGTGCCAGAAATCCACTGAACTTTGTTTTTCCACCAGATGGGACCCACTGCTGTACAGTGTGGCAGTAAAGGGATTGGTAATGTAGTAAAAATCAATACAGAAGCCGATATCCGATGATCAACAACACTAATGCAAACACACAGGATGATACAAAGGATGGAGGCTCAGTTCACCTCACAGGACCTGACTGAGATGGAGTCACCAGCTGATGGAGCGCTGGGTTACAGCACAGTTACTGGAGATACACAATGTGATGACCGGTCGGCTCACAGCTGAGTGCAGACCACAGAGAGAAGAGACGCGTTACCTTTCACAGCAGACGTGAGCATGTTTTGATCCTGCAGGTCCCCATGTGTCCTTGAAATCAGAACGTTGTGGAGGTTTTCACAGAGAGACGAGAGGATCACGTCAGTGAAACCATCCTCACACTGAAAACAACATTAACAAACAAGGCAGCAGAACATTTGGCTCCAGTTCCTCTGCCTGTTAGAGCACACGGAGATGTTTCAGGGAACATCTGTGTCAGTGTTAAACCACAGCAGCAGCTGACGGCTCCTGACAACGACTTCAGTAAACTCCTCTGTGTGTATTCAGTCAGCTCTCTGATCCAAACGCCGCTCCTCCTCTGGCAGAGATCCAGCTGCTGATCAGCCGGCGGCGGCATCTCGCTGCTCTCACCTCAGATGTCACTGAACAAAGACACCTCATCACTGTGCCGTCTGATCAGCTGTTTGCTGCTCCTTGCCCAGAACAAAAGAAGACGTTCAGTGAACAGATGCAAAGGAACAGCATGTAACAGGATATGTATGTTTATGTGTTCGGCAGCAGCTGAGAACAAAAATATATTTCATGCACTGAAGTGCTGTTGAGCAAGCTGACTAAAACTTTTCTACAGATTTCAAAGATGGTGCGTGCTCATGAACATTTCTCTTAGGACAAAGTTTATTTAAAACCATCACCAGATAAGCAGGAGACACACTCTGAAGAGCTCTGCTGCACCAACCATCAGGTAAAATTACACTAACTATGCAAACTGTACATTTCCTGTGAAAACAGAAGTGTATTTTGAAAACAGACAATGCATGTAACAGGCTGAAGTTGACACGGCGTCCCAGAACGTCAACAACCAACACACCCAGGGTACCTTGGACGCCATATGTGGACGTGGAAAGTCCATGACCAAACGTGGACATGTGACGAGGTCACAGTGAGGATGAGTTGGGTTTATAGTGTTAAATAACTGATTAAAACCAAACAAAGACTTCAACAAACAGCAGTGTGATTAAAAAAAAAAAAAAACTGCCTTAAATGACAGAAACCATCCATTTTCATCTGGGGCGGGTCGCAGGGGCAGCAGGCTGAGCAAAGCACCCCAGACGTCCCTTTCCCTCCTCCTGGAGGACCCCGAGGTGTTCCCAGACCAGACGAGATATATAGTCCCTCCAGTGTGTTCTGGGTCTGCCCCGGGGCCTCCTACCAGAGGGACGGTATGTCAGGTATGGTTTAGAAAATGTAGTGCCAAAGGTAAGGGCTGTCTGAGGTAAAGCTGTGAAAATATTCTGAATATCGGGCAGAGTCCTGCACCAGTCCAGCTCTGAAAACCTACACCCACCTATACCTGTAAAGCTCAGCACCAGAACTGACCTGTTCACATCACCAGTCAATAAAAGTCCTTTTTACCCATGGATATACACACACACACACACATACATATTTTAACCTAGGCAGCACAGTGGTCAGGGTGAACCCGCCTCTCACCCAATGTCAGCTGGGAGAGGGTTCAACCCCCGGGACCCCAAACGGGAGCAGTTACACAAAATGAGTGAATAAATGAATATTCTTTACCTGTCACACCTTTTTGTAGGTTATATGTTGGGTCGCTGACCCCGGGCAGGACTCAAACACACGGCCCGTGGGCCAGAACTGGTCCACCTAAAGGTCCAATCCGGCCGACTAGATGACCAAACTAAGAGGTGTCTGGATATTTAACATTCTGCTAAATATCGTCAACCAGCCGCTTCAGATCAAAAGAATCTGGATCAGGAGATGTTTGGATAAATGACAGAGTCATGACAGAGAGACGTCCACTGACTGAACGTGGAAAAACTGAGACCTTGTTGAAAGTGATCTTATTTTTCTTGAGACGTCTCAGACTGTTCATCTGTTTTGTGAAAGGGCGTAAAATTAACACCCGCCAAGCGCCAATGGCGGGTAAAAAATGAGTTTGGCGTGTAAAACAAAAACACACACACCCACCACTGGCCGATGGAAAATTTTGAATTACATGTGGGTTTTTTATTAGCTTCGACCATTTTTGCCAGCTGTGTCAGACTATTTTGACCCTCGCGTCTTACTGTGTGTGTGCCGGGAACACATGACGTCAGCTACTGGAACCCTGGGCATTCTATGGTAACTTCTGACACATTTCTGCCGTGAAGCCACCACCAGAAGAGGAAACACAAAGATGAACATGTTGGACAAGAAGAACAGTTAAACAGTTAAACGGAGTACAAATGTCGCACGGCATTTTATTGAAAAATGGAAACTAGACGAGGCTGGCCAGCCGCGGTCATGGCTGACCTACGACCTGCACACCAACAAGATGAGCTGCACCCTCTGCCGCAAGCACGCCAAAGACACCCAGAGGACAGGGTTGGATTTTCCTGAAGTTGGAAGGTAAGGTAATTATTTTTAGTCAAACAAGGCACGATTTTTTTATTTGGCTGGTGAAAAATATGTTTGGCCGGTAAATTTTTGGAGGTCACTAGCCAATGGCAGATGAGGTAAGAAGTTAATTTTACGCCCTGGATGAACAGAATGGACCAAAAAAAATGGAAACATTGGAGCTGATGGTTCTTACAGGTTACTGTGAGGTGGTTTTATTGGGCCGGACCATCTGAGATCAAACTGGACTGAATGTGGCCCCTGAACTAATGTGAGTTTGACACCTCTGAAGCAAAGTACTGCTGAGCCTCTGTGGCCGTCGTCCTGTCTGCTTCTCCAAACAGAGAGCGTGTCGACCGCCATCACCTGTGAGTAACGCACTGACTGTAGGTGAGTTATCTCATTCAGTCCCACTGCAAAAAATGCAAACTATCCCTTTAAAGTCTTGAACCAACCACAGACTGCAGCGTGCATTAATGTTTGCTCTGACCCTGTGTCACTCAGTATCTCAGCAACACACACACGCACACACAGATACAAAATCAGGATTTTATTTCTTTCTCTTCCAAACTCTCAATCACATCTCCGTTTCTTTAACAATGGTCTTCCTCATGATGAAGGTGTCTCATCCTCTCAGACTCAACAGTCCAGGAAACGCTGCTCAACATTCTCATTGCAAACAACCTACTTAGATTACGGAGTGTTTCTGAGGCCATTGTGTCATACACAGTTTGTCTTTGTGTGTTTAGACGATGACTGATCCCAACTTCCTGTTGCCACGTAGTCGTTTCACCTGCCGAGTCCATTCGCTCAGGTTTCCCACCTTTACTATAAAAGTACGTCACGTCGTACTTTGACCTTTAGCAGCACAGAGCTCATTCTTGCTGAACTTGTTTTTCCCTTTCTGTCAGCAGAGGAAACTCACACAGGTTCACTGGACCGTGGGGATGCTCGCCGCTCGCAGGGAGGATGTTTACTCATTATAACCAGCGCTGCAGAGTTGCACGGGTCATGTGCAGGAAGGGACACAAAACTGCCTCGTCTGATTTTCCACATTCTCAGAGCCAACGAGAAGCCAAGTAAAGAACAGTTTAACTTTACAGGAATTTCTTTTTTTTGATGAAAGGATCATATCAATCGAATATGTGTGTGTTCAGTGAAGGAGCAGGTGTCAGGACGTGGTTAGCTTAGCTTAGCTTAGCTTAGAGACTGTCAGCAGGGGAAACAGAAACATGAAATATTAAAATTAACATCTCTTGAGGAGAACATATATTAAATTATGTTCTACAGTGTCCAACAGGCGTCAGCTTCTGCTCCTAGTTTCATCTCTACACTCTGTCTTCTGGCGACATGTTTATTGTCGTTAATGTTTAGGAAGCTCTGGAAACCACTGAGCCGCTGTTCCTCCTCCTGAGTCCAGGTGTGTCGTCAACAGGGCGGCTCCTAGTCGGCCTCTCGGAGTAAGGAGAGGTAGATGTCGGACTGCAGGAAGCGAGGATAACAGTCTGTGTCCAGCAGAGAGTAGATACGCTTCTGTGCGTGAGACAGCGAGGTGCGAGACGGAGCCTGCAGCAGCTGGATGGTCAGGTCTCTGGTCTTACTGTCCAGGTTCACCTTCAACAGGACGAGACAGGAAGTTAGTGTGTGCTGAACTGTCGGCTCTGACCTGTCTGTCACACACTCTGACTGCTCCCACGCAAACCTTAATGTGATGTAACACAAAACTTAACATGAGGGAGTGAAAAGCTTCATGCAAGGGACACAACACAGGGTGAGGGATGCAAAATACAATGCGAGGTAATGCAACTGAATTAAAGTCGACGCTAAACACAGTGTGAGGGAACGCAAAATTGAATTTGAGGAAACAAAACTTGACACCAGGGAACACAAAACGAAATTTAGAACATAATATGAAGAAAATTACACAGCGAGGGGACGCCACATTGAATTCGAGGGAACGCAGAACTACATGCGAGAACAAAAACGTGACACTTCAGAGACAAAGACGTCTCATTCCTCTGAAGGATTTCCTTTTTCCTCTCCTCTCATCTCTTCTCCATGTCGAACGAGGGCGGAGCTAAGACGCGTGGAAGAGACGCAGCTGAAGGAAACATAGAAAGGAGATCAGGTTTCGGGACGAACCCAGTGTCGGACGTAAAGTTGTGCTGAAGTGAAACAAAGATCACTTCCTGGTTCAGAGTTCATCTCTTGAAACCAAACCAAGACGGTCCACTGCGAGTCAGTTTCCTGTATCAGTGTCACGTGGGGTTCGCGACCACCACGCCCCTTTAGGAGACGAACAGCAGGTCCTGAGTCCACTGACTTCAGTGGGAGAAATGAACGTGATTACAGATTATGGCCGATTCTTTCGCCTCATAGTCACGGAAGCAGATATTGGACCCATTTATCACAAGCCACATATCTTCAGAACATCCCGACACCAAAATGGCAAATTTCAGACGGACAAATCAGGAGAAAATTTACTTTGTTCAAGACCTGTCTCTGTCTCAACAACACACTCTCGCAAGATCTGGCAACAGATATCTCCTCTCTGGTGCTGAAATCAGTGCAGTTTCACCAAAGATACTGGATTTAAAAAATATCTTTTCCAGCGGATATCTTAGTTACAACATGATTGAGCTAGCAAAGCAGTTTTGTGTTGCTATGTGTGGTATTTATTCAGTTTTGGGAAATCACGATGTCTAGAAAGCATCAGTGGCTGCAGCTGACAGGGACAGCTAACAGCAGCAGCTAAGCTAACATCAGGACGTCATCTGTTAAAAGCCTCCGGCTGTCGGATACGACATGAAACTACTCCAGTTAGCTCAATCATGTTGTAACTAAGACATCCACTGGAAAAAATATTTTTTTGACAGACAGTTTATTTATTTAGCCTACGGCCAGTAAGGGTACACACATGTTGACAGAAGCGAGGTTGGGGATACTCGTCTTTGATTGGGCTACGGGGGACAACGCCTACTTAGGAGACTGGAAATGTATACCATGTCATACAATGGGAGGATATTGTAGGTGGGCCATCTTGTAGTAATCCAGTATCTTTGACCAAAGCTCGCTGCGACAGAACTTTATAGTTTAATAAAAGGTGAACTCAGTGTTTTTATGCTCATATGATGAAGGAATTCACGCCAGTTTAACGTCACTGTTTTTGCTGTTGATTCTGTCAGACGGGTCATGTGACACGTTTATTTTGTGTCAGTGGACTCAAAACTTGAAGTTGAGTGAGTGAATTAAGGTTTACAGTGTATTTGTACAAATATTATAAGTGAGGCGTTCACATCAGAGATTATTTATTCTGGTTAAACTCTTTCTATTTGTGGAACAAAAAAAACAGCTCTTCATGAATGCAGCTGTTGACTCAACGCTGTGACGTCATGAACCGCCCACACAAGCTTCTGAAAACACAAGGAGCACCCAAAACACACAGAGCACATTGTTCAGAGGGAGACACACACTCAGAGTCATACAGCAAACACAAGGAAGAAAGAGAGGTAGAGACGTGTGACAGGACCTGAGTTACACTTCCTGTTTCATGAGGAGAAGTTGGTGCATGTCACTATACTGAATATCAAAGCGGGCGTGTACCTCGCGGGGGGCGCCGGGCTGGATGTAGGTGGCGCTGATGTCCTTGGCCCTCCGGTGCAGGCTGAAGTTGTTGGACGACTGTTTGTACTGTTCACAGGCCAGATAGAACTGCAGATTCTCCTCGCTGAACTCTGAGCGCAGGAATGCTCCAAACACTGAGACACCAGCTGGAAGGAGGAGGAGGAGGAGGAGGAGGAGGAGGAGGGAGAAGATAAGTGGGGCTTACCTCACAGTGCAGCGTCACATTACGCACATGTCAAGAGGACACCCACACACTGACACAACATCCCTCAGGCCTTATATGTACATCACAAACCACAAGTGTTTCCAGGTTCATTGTCAAGTCTCTGCACACGCCCTTCGTCTCTGCTCCAGCTGACTTCCTGCTTTGATCAACGGCTTGTTTTCAGTGCGCCGTTTCAACCATGACAGAGTACTTTGTACAGTGACGGCTTCAAACCACCGACACCACACCTACAACATGCCACAGCTCACACGTCAGCCGCACAGGACGGTGAATTAGCATGGCACTGATAAGGAGGCCGAGTCACACAGAGAGCTGCAGTCTGGCCTCAGACGAGCTGCGAGTGAAATACAGTCACAGCACCGAGTGCACAAAACATATTCGAGCATTAAGTAGCTCCTACACGTTAAATGAGATCATGTCTAAATGATCGGACTGTTGGGTCGTGAGAGGACGTCTGCATGTCAGGAAGGTTACAGGACAGTTTGGATGTTTTGAAGTGGAGTTATATAAGGTACTTCTTCATAGTCAGTGTGTTACATACAGCACACGTGCGTCAGCATGTCTCGAGTTAGGAAGAAGTAAAGTCAGTTAAATTTATTTACAGCGTCACTAATCACATTATGTGACTTTGTGAAGTTCAGTTTACTATGAGTTCAGTCGGACTAACATGTTTACATGGATTTTAAAAGTCCAGTTTTAGTCAGACTGACACAATAAATCTATTTTCTTTAACGTGAACACACTGAGTGAGTGTGGAGCTACAGCGCGCAGCAGCCTGTCGAGCCAGGCGCAGTTCAAACACCATTTTAAAACTACTACATCAGCCGCTCACCTTTAACTGCACGATAACGATAAATAACAGCAGCACTGAGGATCTGTATGTCACATTAACCCAGATTTATGTTCCTTTCTAAGATATCATGACTAAAACAACACTTTGTGTCAGCAGGTAGGCTTCACCTCAAATGACCTGTTTGCTTACATTCATTTCTCCACAGTCTGAGAATCATCCTGTAGAGACTTGAAGACTTTGATCGCAGCCCAAAGACTCATTCAGACTGGATTCATACTTCCAAAGAATGTGAGGTAATAAATTCCTACTCCTCCTTCCTCTGTAATTAGATGCATCGCTGTGGACTGGGTTTTAGCTCGTAGTAAATCACAGCTGATGGTCTGAAGAGACGAAACATTTCCAGCAACACATTAAGTCACTTAATGGGCGCCGGCTCGCGTTGCAGCATTAGTTGCTGGATCTGTTAATGGCTCCTCTGTTCTGTCTCTGCGTTCAGGCCTCCAGTCAGGACTGAGGATCACTGTAAAAGGTTTTATGTGCCTCTGGTTAGAGAAGCTGTTTCCATTTCACTGAGCACTTAGTCTGTGACACACGTCGGCTCTTTGGACGTCCGTCTACTTGTTTATCTGGACGTCAGTGATGGAGTTGGAGTTCTGTTACTGTGTTACTGTGGTGACGTCAGATTCTTCTGTACTTTTAGCTACATTACAAGGCGAGGACGAATGTGACAGATGACTTTACAGAGAACTTTCTGACAGCTGGGGAATTTACACGAGACTGATAAAACAAATAATGATCAAAATCAAAGCAGCAGAAGCAGAGACAGCCTGACTTAAGTTTAGGTCTAACACGTGGTCCAACCTGTGGTCTAACACGTGGTCCAACCTGTGGTCTAACATGTGGTCCAACCTGTGGTCTAACATGTGCTCCAACCTGTGGTCTAACATGTGGTCCAACCTGTGGTCTAACATGTGGTCCAACCTGTGGTCTAACATGTGGTCCAACCTGTGGTCTAACACATGCTCCAACCTGTGGTCTAACACGTGGTCCAACCTGTGGTCTAACATGTGGTCCAACCTGTGGTCTAACACATACCTCATCTGACATGACATGAGGTGACTCAATGTAAATTAATAAACTTTCAAATTTCATTTCATTTCAAATGTATGAAAATATTAACCCCTCTAGTGAAAAATGTCATCACACACCTGCAACACATGCACATATGTTTTGGTCATATCGCTGCATAACTACTGGACTGTGTTTTTAACGTTTCATCAGAGGTAAGTGGGACATTGTTTGAGCTGAATGCCGTTACAGCCCTGTTCAGCATCTCTCAGTTGCCTTTGCTTAAGCTCGGAGCAGATCTTGTAGCTTTCGTAACATTACTGGTTAGACGTCTAATAGGGCTGGGCGACATGGACAAAAATTCATATCTCTGTATTTACAGACTGACTGGTGATACACGATATATATGTCGGTATTTTCTACGAAATCAAAGCCCACAGACACACACTGTATCTATATAAACAGTGTCTAAATTTATATCTTGCTTGAAGATGTATCTATATATCGTACATAGCCGTTATATCGCCCTGACCTAACGTCGAACACTAGTGACATGGAAATCTCAAAATCACCACCACAGCGCTCCCACACTTTGCGGATAAAAGAGACTCTCAGTGATTTACAGCCTGAGAAATCCGGCATACACCGAGAGGCTCTCCGGGGAAACTGAAAAAGACGTGGGGGCCATTCTTCGCCTGTGTGAAGAGAATGACCTTTCCAGCTGTCCCTGAATAATAACCCACTGAATCTGGACTATATTTGTGTCCGTATCTCTACTCTCCCCCTGACTTTAACTACATCACACTGTCATTCACAAGTGCTTTAACACTAATGTCAAACAAAGTTCATAAGAAAAGAAATAAACAGAAAGCAGAGGCTGTCTGGTGGTTATAAAAAGCACATTAATGACTTGACAGGTGATAAATTTAGGAGCATCACTTGTAGTGAACGGGCACATGATTATCAGTTATGGAAACATTCTGTAGTGCTGTGTGTTATCAGAGGGTTGATCAGAGCCTGTCCAGGTTTGGCTGACGAGGGTGACTGATGTGGGTGTCATCATGGAGGTTACTGGAACACACCAACAAAAACATTACTACCAGGAAGCAAAGAAGTGATTAAGGAATCCACCTGTGCAGACGTGTCCTAACCTGCAGTGCTGCAACTTTAACCCTAGTTAATGTCAGGCTGGTGCGACGTGCTGCTGGGGCAGTGATTTATGAGCATCTTGTGGCAGTGTTAACTCTCTGTGCTATTCATAGACGCAGCGGTGGGGTCAGGGGAAGTGCTGCTCTCTTGGTTTTACTGCACGGCACACAGTAACCAGTGACGTCAGCTCGGATGTCAACATCACTGCGGCAACATGTGAGTTCAGACCGACGCAGGGGAACTTGAGACAGATTTGACTTTTGGTTGCACAAACATTTCTCCAAGGCAGAAGTGGTCAGTCAGTGAAATGTCAGGGTGTAGAGTTCAGGTCAGAGCCGCCATGAAACGTGCAGACGAGCTATCAGCTAACATCAGCTGAAGCTACATGTATCAGCCCTCAGGCCTTATGTATGTAAGCATGTTGAATACATGTCAACCTCATAAAACACCCATAAAGCCTGTGTATGTTTTAAAGTCTGGAGTGTTTACATGAGCTGCGGGTCTTCTTCTTCTTCTCCTGTTTTATTGGCACATTGGTACCTTTACGTCTGTGACAGCGAGGACAAACAAGATTTCTGTTCTGGCTTATGTTCTTTGTTTGCTTCTTAAAAGGTAACTGAAACAGATAAAACGGACAAACAGTCCGATGAGCGTTTGTTTTGGAGGAAGAGACCTCTGTGGATAGTTTGGCTCCCGGTGAAAACCTCCTGAATGACAAACACTGAAGGAATCCTAAAGGCGAGAAGTTTCAGCTGGTTGCAATCTGCAGTCCTCGCCGTTAGATACCACTCAGTCCAAAGCAATTTAATGTTAATTTGAGACTCCTTCCTTTGGACGGATCAGCCAACCTCAGACACACTTCTGACAGGACTGCTGTCTCCTCTGGTCTGAATCAGGGACTCATGTTGTTCCAAAGTTGTGTAATTGCCTAGAGTTGGTTGGTGTTCTCACGGCAGCATTTACAAGAGGACCAGATCAAATGCATGCGTCAGAACAATGTTTTGATGCATTGGATGTGCTGAATGTGCATATTAAGGCAGTACAGGAGGAGGTGCACATTAATAATCCTCCAGGACTGTAACATGCTCATGTTTAACCCAAACAATGTGTCATGTGACTGCAGTTGCTTCACATCCAGGTCGGAACACCTTCTCACCACAAACCAACCGCACCAGAGTTCCTTTGGAACCGGACTGAGACCACCTCTTCAAGAAGGTCTCAGTCCAGTTGTTTTGCTGTGTTCACACCTGCACAAATGAACCGCACTGAGGGGGCAAACACACCTGAGTTTGACTGAACTGAACCAAACAGAGCAGGTGTGACAGCAGCCTCAAACGTTATCTACATCACAATTAGCTTGGTTCCAGACGTCTGTACTGCCGCCCATTGATCTGGTTTGTTCAGTGATTTAAATGGAAAATAATCACATTAATCAACTTGCACATAAAAAAGGAAATTCCCTTACTTCCTCAAACTAATGCCTTCATGAGCCATTAATGTGTTCTTTTGGCTAAATCAACCTCCAACCCCACAGCGAAGCAGCAGACTTACTTTGGCTGTCCAGCAGAGCGTTCAGGGACTTGGCCCAGTTCTCCAGCTCCTCCCGACTGATCCTGCTCCTCTTACCGTGGCCCACCTGACTCCACTGACGCATGAAGAGCAGGCGAGACCTCCTCTCTGTGACACTGTGGACCAGGAGCACAACAGGACAGAGAGAGACAGCAGACGTGAGCCACAGGAGTTTGTGCCAGAAGACATGGCTATCATCACATGTCATCAGGACGCTATGTGGCTCCACAACAATCTTATAAGAGAACACTAGAATTACTGCCCAAATTACTGCCAGGGATAACCACCATCGTCTGACTCATCTAGACTCGTTCAATGCAGAGCTCATGGATCAGACGGGGGTAGATCTTTTTATGAGGGCGTTTCATCCTTTCCAGCTTCCAAAATTCAGATATTGTGGGGAAGTTGTTTAATGTCCGACTGGTTCTCAGCACTGCCTCGAGAATCTTTGGCTCAGGTACCAGATCGTAGCCAATCAATCTCTTTCCTCAGCTACCACGCCTCAGTGTCTGGCTTGTTGATAGGTGAACCAGCAGGCGTCAAACTCCTTATCTGAGTAACACCTGGAGGTCAAACAGCTCGGCACCCTGCTGCTGTCTTATTTTACCTGAGATAATATCTGTCTGTCAATCAGAAACATTTAGCACCTGAAACAAACAGGACTCTCACCTCTCTTTGTGCTCTGTGTTGGCCAGGTTGGAGTGCGAGGAATGAGGACTCTGAAAGAGAAACCACAAAGTTCACTGGAGATCTGAGAAACCATCAAGCAGCTTTTAGTGTAAAATACTGACACATAGAAACAAGTCTGTAAACTAAGCGACAGTGTGTTTGTCATCTTGTGCGCAGAGTCACGATCATTTTTAATTCTTATTTTCCGACTCTACTTAACTCTCTCAACAATCTGAGCACACGGTACGTTTAATGACTTTCTGCAAAGATTTCAACCTTTTCACGTGGTCGTCATCAGCAGATGGAGTCACTGACGTGGAGCTCAGTAGCTGTGTGATCTCAGCGAAGTGCTCGAAGCACATTATGTTTAATTATGTTAATATGTTAAAATGCTAAACTTCAACTGTTTACCGAAGCTTAACTGGTTCATTTGATTAGTCAGTATTTCATAACAGGGGCAATTACAATATACCTGAACAAAAAAACAAATAAAATGTCTTAAAAAAATTGAATAAATGTCTGAAAAACATACTCATAAAATTTCCAAAAATTGTTGAGAAAATGTCAAAAAAATAAACACAGAGTAATAAATATGTCTTTTTCAGAACCTGCCAGGACGCTGCTCTACAGTGCAGACTGAGACTGACCTGACCCACCTGTCCAAAGAGACTCTTGAGGTGCAGTTTAGCGGCGGACAGTTTGGCTCTATGGTGGTGGTGTCTGTGCTGGTACTTGGAGGAGAAAGGGTTGGAGGAGGAGGGAGTAGACGGGGAGGGCAGATCGTCTCTCTCCATGCTCTCCGTGCTGCCCTGGGGGCCCGGGGCCAGCTGGCTGTCACTGTAGGCCCTGCAGCCTTCGTTGATCACACACACTCCCAGGTAGTTCTTGTCCTGTTTCTGCAGCTCGCTCAGGTTCTCCACGCTGATGCTCTGCTCCTTGGTCAGCTCCTTCTTCCCCGCCTGGCCGGGACTGGCTCCCGGCTCCAGGATGGTGGGAGTCAGGACGGGTGAGCGCTCGCCCAGCTCATCGTCCATCAAGTGAGGTGTGTAGGTGCCGGGGTCCTGGCTCCTCCCATAATGTGGGCTGTTCAGTGCCACCCTTTTCCATGGGAGGAAGTCGAGATCCAGGAGGGATCCCTCAGAGCTGAATCTGCGCATGGTAGCGGTCTGAGTGATGAAGTAGGGTTGGAAAAGGAAGTGCTGTGAAAACCTGAAAAAGACAAAGACCAGAGAGAAGGCGAGAGGATGAAGAGGAGATCAGGGCTGCAGCGAAGCACAGCCTGGTAAATACAGCAGAGCACGAGGGCTGGGAAACGCAACAAATGCAAAAGTGTCTCTGCTCACTGACCGACAGGTCATGAGGAACCAACACCTTGTAAACTCTTCATTTACACACAAGAGTTAAATGAATAAAAAGACAAGCAGCAAACGTCTGTCTGCTTTGTAAACATGTATCTGAGTAATGAATTTATCGCTATGTCAAAAATTTGACAACATTAATTTGCCAAACAAAAATTTTTTGTTTTCTTTTTTATGAAAATGCAAAATTCAAATGTTGATTAAAAAAGAAACGGAATAAAAAACAGAAGGTGTCTCCTTTAGTTTGATGTATTCACTGTTCACATATTCACAGAACAAATTATTCTGTGGGTCTGGAAATATGAGTGAATTGGATCAGAAATGCTGGCGGTGGCTGGAAACTTAAAATAATATTTAGTCTGGCGGGGAAAGGGTTAATGTGGTATTTAAGATATTTCACTAAGAAATTCAAATTTGTAAACTTGTAATTTTGTTGTGACTTAAAAGCTTTAACCTGGCTGTCACCACAGAGTCTGGACAGACTGTATGACTTGCTGTTTGAAATGTGACGTCACCATCTGTTTCCTTTTTCTGTGTTTTTTGGTTTTTGCTTTCTTTTATTTTTCTCTCTTGAGCCTCAGAGGGAGAGAGATGGCGGTGCGGCTCCATATGTCATTGGCATTTCTTTTAAAATTAATTTACACAAAATAAACACAAATGACACGACGACACTTCAACACATCATCACTGACACAGACCTGCTGTGTGGTAGTCAAATGAAGGAAAAGAAACATTCGCCCCTTTTCCGCCAACATTTCCAGGAACTTTTATTACCAGGAATTTATTCGCCTGGCTAAAAGAATTCTTGGTAATCTGTGTGGTTTGTGTTTCCACCACACCTCAAAGTTCCTGAACATTTATTCAAATTAGCGTGATGACATAGATGATTCGGTGAGTGTCCTGTATTACGTGCTGGTGTACAGAGTTGGGGCTGTTTCTTTAAAATTAAATTTAAGATAAGTGTCAAACTACGTCAGTCTCCAAACAGACAGCTGTCCGCGGAGCTCATGAGGAACAATTCACCATCAGCTGAACTAACATGTTGTCCTTGTGTCAGACATAACGTTAGTGACGATGGATGAGAGACTGTGGGCGGAGCCTATTGAATATCACTGTCTACATGTTTACATGTTCATGCAGCTGAACACATGTATTGATAAAGTATTGGCTTCTTACTCTCTAAGGGTTAATGTCACTCACAGTAACGAGCGTAGCTGCCGTCAACTCCAGTCATTTACGAGTTATCTTCACTTCGTTTCCATCGCGGCCGCTCAGCTGTTCACCAGTTACCATGTCGTGTCGGTGTGTGTGTGGATGTGTGTGTTTGTGTATGTGGAGGAGTTCAGCACAGAAGAACCGATATCGTTAGTGCTGATCAATACTACGGTCTGTGATAATGTAGCTGCGGGGCTAATTCAGCACCCATCTTTAATCAAAACACAAACAAAGTGAAACTTGTAGAAATGAAATAAAGTTTGCAGCGGCTGCTCGTACCAGGAAGTGCAGCAGAATGCTGCAAGTGTGTGCTCCACCAATCAGTGTTCTTCAGCACACAGCCCCGCCCCTCCAGGTAATCTGAAAAGTCCCACCCCCCTACTAGGTACTGTTTCCAGGGTAAATTTGGGGCTGAGGGAAAGTTTTTTTACTCGGGTAATTTCGGTGGAAACGCGTGGAAGTTTTTCAAAATCCCGGGTAAATGAGAAAAGTTCCTGCGGTGGAAAAGGGGCTAAAAACAAACTAATCAACAACAAAACAAACAACTGAAAACAACAAATGAATGATGTCATAATCATCCTTCTAAACGTGGCCTTAATCTCATCCAGCTTTTTTCATAGTCGCTCAGTTTTTCCTGCCTCGGAGCAAAAACACCTCCTGAAATAAAGAAACGTTTGAAGAAGGAAATCGCTCCACTTTCCCGATCGCTTTGAATCTTCTTCCTAATAATATCACAGTGTTTAAAATGCTGCGACGATCATTTCTTAATCCACAGAGCGTGACTGTTTGAAGGCACATGGGTAACATTAAAATTCAAACTTGATGCAGCCGTCTTTTGATAATCGTCCAAAAGTTGCCACATGAGGACAGGACTGAAATAAACGCAAC
This sequence comes from Epinephelus fuscoguttatus, assembly GCF_011397635.1. NCBI lineage: Eukaryota > Metazoa > Chordata > Actinopteri > Perciformes > Serranidae > Epinephelus > Epinephelus fuscoguttatus. Next base: position 41,183,366 of record NC_064768.1, on the reverse strand, counting down.
AAATCTTCAGTTTCAGATTTACAGAAACGTAAATTAACGTAAATGAAATATTAAAAAAAATAATTAATTGAAAATATTGTGACAGTATCTGCTTCACATGTTCTCTGTGTATTCAAACACTTGAACTCAGTTTCTAATGATTTTGACTTAAACTCAGTATTGTGATTTAAATTTATCTTGGCTGCACTGAGCCTCCGTACAAACTCTAGACTGAACATGAGAGCAGAAGCTGTTCATCCCTGGAGCTCAGAGCCAAAGTTATCAAATGAGGAAGTGGTCCTGGTCCTGGTCCTGATCCTGGTCCTGATCCTGATCCTGATCCGTGTCATAATGTGTGATGACAGTTTAAATGCACACACACACAGCAGCTGTGACGGACCTCAGCTCAGCTCTGTGGAAACAGCAGCGTGTCTCAGTTACCTGTCGCTGCTGCAGGGTTCAAACTCTCTCCGTGACAGCTCGGTGGGTTCCTGCAGATCTCTCCAGCGACACAAACATCACCTGAGGGCCCTGAGGGATCTGAGGGTCCCTGAGGGATCTGAGGGATCTGAGGGTTCCGGATCCTGCAGCGCCGAGTTCAGGTTCACAAAGACGGGGAAATCCAACCTGCTCCTCCTCCTGTCTCCAGACTTGTTCAGGGCTCCTCCAGCCGCACCGACTCTCACCTCTGAGCTCCCACACACACACACACACACACACACACACACACAGACACACACACACGGTGTCAGATGAGGACTGACATCAGGAGAAGCTGAGCAAAGTTTCCACCCGCGACACGAGTGGCTCCGTGGGGCCTCCTCCTCCTCCTCCTCAGGACTCTGCTGCCGCCACACCTTCTGCTGCCTCGACTTATCCTCTGACCGAGAGTCCTTCTTAAAGGAGGAGAGCCTGCGACACACACACACACACACACACACACACACACACACACACACACACACTCCGTCATTTGCAGGAGGTGTGTCATGGGAAACAGAAACTCAGTTTATTGGAGAGTCTGATGAATAAATTAAAATAAACTACAGCCCAGCTCAGCACAGGACGGATTCTGACACTTTATAAACCGCTGACAGGCTGCTGCTGCTAACACTAATAATATCGATAATAACTTATTGATTACTTTGCTTTTCTACATTAATAATCAGACACTGAGACAAAGCAGCTTTATTAGTTAAGCGCATCTCAAACAGCAGCAGATTCAAAGTGTTTTACAGAGCAATAAAATGTAGAAGACACTAAAGGATACAGATTTACAATAAAAGAGTAAAGAGAGAAAAGATATAAAAGGTCAAATTAATTCAAAAATAATTAATTCAAAAATAGTAAAAGTGCACACAGGGGGTGCAAAGATGAAAAAAATATTTAAATTGGAGTTTGAAAATAAGTGTAAATAATTAGCACATCCAACATTTCGATTAGTTTAAAATGAACTTGCAAAAGTGACATTTATCAAAACTTTATTTTTAATTAATGAATTTTATTTTGACACATGTCCGAACACACACACACACACACACACACGGAGCACTGAGACAATGAAAGTAAAACAAATGTAAGATAAATTAAAATAAAGCGGATGCTACAGAGGTTTCACTATATCGTTTTGACAGCTGTTTTTGTTTTGTGAGGAAGAAATCGTTCACATAAACAAAATAAATACATAAATACAAAAAATATATATTTTTATATAAAATATATAATAGGTTATATAATAATAATAATAATAATATATAAAATATATATATTTTGTTTGTAAATTTACATTTGTGAATGTGCTGAGAGGTAAAATTAAATTAATAAGACATTAAAAGCATTAATATATTTGTCACAGTAACCGCAGCACCCAAACACAGCATCTCTATGAATAACATCACTATAAATAAATAAATAAAATCTGAGATTTGATATTTAAACACAAAATGGCGCTCAGGCATGAAACAGACACTCCTGGTGACGTCATCGGGGTCCTTCGACGTTGCGTTCAGTGTCGTGTTTAATTCGGGGAAAATAAAGACAGCGGCTCATCGTGACTGCGCTCACTGTGTGAAGACGGGAGTTGAACTTAAAATAAAACCCCTCCGGTGGTCACAGTTTGTCAGAGCAGGTAAAGGAAGACTTCTGCTGGACGCGGAGGACCGTGTCCCCGGGGGACATCCCATATTCAGCCCGGTTATCCTTCCGGTAACTGGGGATTAGCTAACGTTAGCTGTCCGGCTAACAGGCTAACAACAACAACAAGGCTGAGGAGCTGTTTGTTATCAGGTGATTATTTTATTATATTTATCAGTTTGATGGAGGATTGACGTCACCAGCTTTGTTCCTGTCACTCATTAATCACATTATAGATGATCACTAATGATCAGTTTCCTCTGACGTTATTATTCTCCAGATATTGAGGACTATGGCTGAGACCAGCGACATGATCGAAGTGACAGTGAAGACTCTGGACTCTCAGAGCAGGAGCTACAGAGTCCGGGCTGAGGTAATGCTCTTACCTGACTCAGGTACGGCTTTATTTAGACTGCCTGTGTCACTGACAGGCTCTGTGCTGTGTGTCGCCCCTCAGCTGACTGTGAAGCAGTTTAAGGAGCACATCGCATCATCAGTGGAGATCCCAGTGGACAAACAGAGGCTCATCTACCAGGGCAGAGTCCTGCAGGACGACAGGAGGCTGACGGAGTACAGTGAGTACCTGACAGCTGACGGCCTACACAGGTGTGACTGAGTACAGTGAGTACCTGACAGCTGACGGCCTACACAGGTGTGACTGAGTATAGAGAGTACCTGACAGCTGACGGCCTACACAGGTGTGACTGAGTATAGAGAGTACCTGACAGCTGACGGCCTACACAGGTGTGACTGAGTACAGTGAGTACCTGACAGCTGACGGCCTACACAGGTGTGACTGAGTACAGAGAGTACCTGACAGCTGACAGCCTACACAGGTGTGACTGAGTACAGAGAGTACCTGACAGCTGACGGCCTACACAGGTGTGACTGAGTACAGAGAGTACCTGACAGCTGACGGCCTACACAGGTGTGACTGAGTACAGTGAGTACCTGACAGCTGACAGCCTACACAGGTGTGACTGAGTACAGTGAGTACCTGACAGCTGACAGCCTACACAGGTGTGACTGAGTACAGTGAGTACCTGACAGCTGACAGCCTACACAGGTGTGACTGAGTACAGAGAGTACCTGACAGCTGACAGCCTACACAGGTGTGACTGAGTACAGTGAGTACCTGACAGCTGACAGCCTACACAGGTGTGACTGAGTACAGTGAGTACCTGACAGCTGACAGCCTACACAGGTGTGACTGAGTACAGTGAGTACCTGACAGCTGACAGCCTACACAGGTGTGACTGAGTACAGTGAGTACCTGACAGCTGACGGCCTACACAGGTGTGACTGAGTACAGAGAGTACCTGACAGCTGACGGCCTACACAGGTGTGACTGAGTACAGTGAGTACCTACACAGGTGTGACTGAGTACAGAGAGTACCTGACAGCTGACGGCCTACACAGGTGTGACTGAGTACAGTGAGTACCTGACAGCTGACGGCCTACACAGGTGTGACTGAGTACAGTGAGTACCTGACAGCTGACGGCCTACACAGGTGTGACTGAAGCTGACGGCTACACAGGTGTGACTGAGTACAGTGAGTACCTGACAGCTGACGGCCTACACAGGTGTGACTGAGTACAGAGAGTACCTGACAGCTGACGGCCTACACAGGTGTGACTGAGTACAGAGAGTACCTGACAGCTGACGGCCTACACAGGTGTGACTGAGTACAGAGAGTACCTGACAGCTGACGGCCTACACAGGTGTGACTGAGTACAGTGAGTACCTGACAGCTGACGGCCTACACAGGTGTGACTGAGTACAGTGAGTACCTACACAGGTGTGACTGAGTACAGAGAGTACCTGACAGCTGACGGCCTACACAGGTGTGACTGAGTACAGTGAGTACCTGACAGCTGACGGCCTACACAGGTGTGACTGAGTACAGTGAGTACCTGACAGCTGACGGCCTACACAGGTGTGACTGAGTACAGAGAGTACCTGACAGCTGACGGCCTACACAGGTGTGACTGAGTACAGAGAGTACCTGACAGCTGACGGCCTACACAGGTGTGACTGAGTACAGAGAGTACCTGACAGCTGATGGCCTACACAGGTGTGACTGAGTACAGTGAGTACCTGACAGCTGACGGCCTACACAGGTGTGACTGAGTACAGAGAGTACCTGACAGCTGACGGCCTACACAGGTGTGACTGAGTACAGAGAGTACCTGACAGCTGATGGCCTACACAGGTGTGACTGAGTACAGAGAGTACCTGACAGCTGACGGCCTACACAGGTGTGACTGAGTACAGAGAGTACCTGACAGCTGACAGCCTACACAGGTGTGACTGAGTACAGAGAGTACCTGACAGCTGACGGCCTACACAGGTGTGACTGAGTACAGTGAGTACCTGACAGCTGACGGCCTACACAGGTGTGACTGAGTACAGAGAGTAGATGTTATAACAGTAGGAAATGAAGTCTATTCTTTTGTGTCTCCGTCAGATGTAGACGGGAAAGTGATCCACCTGGTGGAGCGCGCCCCACCTCAGGCCACCATGTCTGGTTCTGGTGGTGCAGGTGTTTCCACCGGAGGGGCGGAGGGCAGCAGCCACGCCTCCACCTCCTCCCAGGGTGCACTGCATGACCGTAACAGCAACAGCTATGTGATGCTGGGGACCTTCAACCTGCCCGTCAACATCATGGACCCTCAGCAGATCCAGGTGAGGACGCCGCGCTGCACACACACCAAAGCTTCACTGTGTTTCTCTGAAGGGGGCGGGGCTTTCATGCTTTGTGACAGTTGGGCGTTGTCTTGTAGATGTCTGTCCAGCAGATGATGGCAGGAGTCAGTGAGGCTGGGAGGAGCAGCAGGGTCAGCACCAGCTCCGGGGTAAAGACTCTAAGGCTCAGTCTTCATCAGTTCATCTTTCAGCCTCTCACTTCCTGTGAAGCTGACTGTTGTTTGTGTGTTTAGAGCAACGGCTCGGTGGACGTGCAGATCAACTTGGACCAGTCGGTGCAGAGTGAGCCCAGGATGAGGCTGCAGCTGGCCGAGAACCTGCTCAGAGATGCTCGATCCCTGATCCACAGGCTGGAGGTAACGATGCACACGGCAGTGCAGAGTCCTGCACGGGGACCATTTTTAAAGACCTGCCCCCGCCCATACCCATAAAGCTCAGCACCAGAGCGGACCTGTTACCCGTCATTATGTCTAAGTCAAAGCCACAACCATTAAGTTAGTCCTGTGACCCTCCCCCATGATCAAACCCCCCCAGGCTCCAGTCCCTCACATGAAGCTGGTTCTCCGTTCTTGAATTGGACGTCTCTTTGACTGGATGATGAAAACATTCAATCACTGCCAGGTTAGGAAACATGTTAGCATGCTCCTCTCAATAACTCTTTTTCAAACATTATATTAACATTTTTTCTGACATTCTATGAATATTTTTTTTAACATTTTATTAGTATTTTTCGGACATTTCATGAACATTTTTTTGGAAATTCTCATAATATTTTTCAAACTTTCATTACCTTTTTTTCTGACATTTAATATTTTTTTTTTTACATTTTATCAACATTTTTTGACATTATATCAACATTTTTTGACATTTTATTAACATTTTTTTGACATTTTATTAACATTGTTTTTTATATTTTATTAACATTGTTTTTTACATTTTATTAGCATTTTATTAACATTTTATTAACTTTTTTTACATTTTATTAACATTTTATTAACATTTTTTGACATTTTATTAACATTTTTTGACATTTTATCAACATTTTTTTAACATTTTTTGACATTAACATTTTTTTAGAAATTATTTAAACTTTTTTTTGGAGATTTTATTAATGTTTTTTCAGATGTTTTATTGGTATTTATCAGACATTATCAGCGGGGGGGGGGATTTTAGAATTTTTTTCAGACATTTTATCAACTTTTTTGGACGTTTTTTTATAATATTTTCCAAACACTTTTTCAACATTTAATAATAATTTTTGGACATTTTATTACCATTTTTTTTGACATTTTGGTGCCATTTTTTCTACCACCATCAAACTTCCAAAGGATCCTCCTTGGGTGTCTTGATCTCCATGTAGGCTGCCACCTCATCCTCGGGCTGCATAGTGTCATGGCTGTTCTCACCTGCCGCCCGCATGTAGTTCATTTTTACCTGTTACACAGCTTTATGAGGGGAACCTGCAGGTCCCTGACCCGGTGCAGGACTCTGAGCTGAGCTGTCAGTGTCCACTTTGCACCCCTCAATGAACCAGCAGGGCAGACGACAGTACTGAGTGTGTGTGTGTGTGTGTGTGTGTGTGTGTGTGTGTTACAGGGCGTGTCCAGTGACAGCAGCAGCTCCCTCTTACAGCCAGAGGGATCTCAGTCCTCTCCTCCTCCCCCACCCTCCTCCTCCTCCTCCTCCTCTGACAGAGGTGCTGCAGCATCACAGCTCATGGACACCAGCTCTCCTCCTGCTCCATCATCCTCCACCTCCACCCAGACGGAGGGACCGGCCAACACTGGGCCCAAGTAAGTCTGACATCAGCACATCGTCCATGTATGGAAACATTATCTGACGCTTCTTCATCAGTGTCCTCTCACACGGCTCCTCTCGCATGGCTCCTCTCACACACGTGTTATCACATGATCTGTTGGGGTTGAATACATAAAGGTGTGTCTCCTTATCTTGTTCATGTCAGATGAAGGGCGATACGATTCAAACACTCACTCACACACAGTCATTTTGGTGGAAACAAGGTGTAACCATCAGGCTGCAGTGGACCCAGACATCATGTGACCATCTCTCATCACAGGTGTGTCTGATCACAGGTGTTCATCAGCAGAGTTTCTGAGTTTCTCCTCTCCTCTGTTTGTCCTCAGTCACCCGAGTCCAGCGGAGTTTGTGGAGGTTCTGTCTGAGGTCAGGAGGGTGGAGGAGAGGTTACGTCCCTTCATCGAGAGGACTCACTCCATCCTCGGAGCAGCCACCTCCGCAGACTACAACAACAACGTAAGTTTGCACGAGATCAGCTGATCATAATCACATGACAGAAACGTCACATGTTCACTGACTGAGGCTCACGCAGACAAACACTGACACAACCAGCAGGAACCTTCATCATCACTGTCTGTACTGAAATGTAATTAGCACTTAATGATGTGTGCTCTGTAAACACACCATCAGCCACCAACTGTGGGTGTGGTCTGTGGTCATGTGGTCTGTGTCATGTGGTCATGTGGTCTGTGTCATGTGGTCTGTGTCATGTCAAACATGTGACAGGTGCTGACACAGCAGTGCTTTCTGTCTCCTTCCACAGATCCAGGAGCGAGAGGAGGATCAGCGCATTCTCAACCTGGTCGGAGATGCTCTGCGTCTCCTTGGCAACAGCTTAGTCGTCCTCGGCGACCTACGCTGTAACCTGGCGACCTCTCCTCCACGTCACCTGTATGTGGTCCGTCCCATGGCCCACTACAGCCACCCGGTCCTGCTCCAGGCTGGTCTGCCACACATGCCCATCCCAGTAGGTTCACGCCGCTCTGATCCTCTGTGCGTCGACTCTTTCATGGTTTCCTCAGAATTTCGTCGGCCCGTATAGCTCTGGGTATCCAGCAGCCACTACCACCTGTTTCTCCTCCATTGTTTACCAACTGTAGACTTGTTGTCGTGACCATGACGAGAAAAGAGGTGACGTGGGGCGTTTTTCTGCTCTGAGTTAGTTTTTCAGCTGGAGGAGTTCAGAGCGCTGCAGCAAATATGCCAGGCGACCAGAGCTCAGAGACATGAGGCGCGTAGCAGCACACACTCAGCGAGCAAAAGTTTAATTCTCATTAAAAACTGTTGTAAAAAGGCGCCTCCAGCTGCTGAGACACTTTCTGTGTGATCAGGGCTTTAGACAACTTTACATCACTGACAGTTTTATTTTCTCAACTTAACGTGATGACGTGATGTTTACGTGAGTTCGTACTTGACCTTAAAGATAAAGATGTCTCTCTTGTCCAGATGAACTTGGGGACGACAGTGACCATGACGTCTAACGGGAGAGAGGCAGCTGAGGGACAGCGTCAGCCTTCTCACGCTGCTGGCCAATCAGATCAGCAGGCTACAGGTCATGCCCCGCCTCTTCAGCCCAATGGGACCAATCAACAAGGACCGGGGGGACCCAGAGTAATCCGGATCACCCACCAGACCATGGAGCCTGTCGTCATGATGCAGATGAACCTCGATGGTACGTACGTGGTGATTGGTCCAGCTCTGCAGCGTTCCCTCGACGCTCCTCCTTCAATCAGTGTGAAGCTGATTTCTGCTCTCGTTGTGTTCACCAGGTGAGTCCGCTGCTGGCTCTCAGGTTCCAGGACAGCCAAACGCTGCAGGTACCGGACAGCCTGGTGAGTGCTGCTCTGATTGGGTGGTTTGTTGCTATGGTAACAGCTGACTCTTTGGGTCAGGAGGTTTAAAGATGTGTTTTTCAGATCAGACCTCTCTGTGTTCTAGGACCGACCCCCGTCCACTTCCCAGGTCTGCCCCCAGAGTTCATGCAGGCCATTGTGCACCAGATCTCCCACCAAGCCACCGCCATGGCCACCGCAGCCTCAGTGGGCCACCCAGCACAGATGGTCCCTGGATCTACACCCAGCGCTGAGGGAAGTGCACAACCGCAGACGCCCCACCCTGCTCAGGCGAGGGTCGTCATCACCAGACCTTCCTTCTCCCCCCGCATCCCTCAGCCAGTGGGAAACAGGGGAACCACCATCAACGTGAGGGCCACGGTGCCCACAGCCAGTCAGCAGCCAGGACAGGTAACACCAGCACGGAGCTACATGAAGAGCTTCATACATCAGCCTGACAGTTTGCTTCTTGATTTATCAGTCAGGTGTTTGGATCATAAAACATCAGAAAACTGTTAGAAATGTTTTCAGTAGTTTTCAAATAATAAGTATTCCATCAGTTCACTTCCTCCAGTGTACTGAATAACACAGATTACTGACTGCATGTTAATGTTAATGTGGCTCCTCCCCTTCTCTCCAAACAGGGCACCCCTCTGGCTCCCTCCTCCCTCACACAGATGATCAGCGGTCTGGTGGGACAGCTCCTGATGCCGGGGCAGACGGGTCAGTGACGACTCTACATTACTGTCACTTCAGTTCAGTTTTATTATTAATGTCCCAAAGTGCAAATTAGGCTGCAGCTGCACAAAAACGCACACATAAAAAAACATGGTAAGACAGAACATAACATGGAGACAACACAAGTAACATGCACACAGACAGCAGTTAGCGAGCAGTATGCTAGCACACACCAAGTCAACAGGACTGCCAGCTGACTCCCAGAGATAATTACACTAAATAAGCTAGAATAAGCTAAAAAGTCAGTGTTGCTAACAGAGCAAATGTTCACTGTCTTCACTGTAACACAGATGGTACAGTGCTGCAGACTGGACACTAACAGAGTGTAATTATGTTTGTCAACCAGCTGTTACTGACTCATTATCTAATGTTAGTGTCTGTAAGTATCTGAAGTTATGAAGACACCTGAGTAAGGTATGATATGAAAGAGCAAGTCAGTGACCCCTGAGTTCAGATCCACAGATTTGTGCTTTAAAATGGAAACTCAAAGTATGTTTCAGATTCTTGTCAGTTTTTCCAACCAGTCATTTCTGCTTATTTCCTTCAACACAACAGCTCACAGAGACCAGCCTGAATAGAGAGACCCATCACTGTGACACTGAGTCAGTATTGTTGTTTGTTGAGTCCAGCTCAGACCAAAGATTGGAGACAAGACAAAACTGTTGCAGAGAAAAGTGTCAGTGGTCTGAACTGGCCGGTCTGAGCTTGACTCAAGTTGGCTGATGATGTCACCCAGCACTCAGCTGGCAGTCCACCATCAGTGCGTCTGTTCTTACTCTGTCCTGTTCCTGTAACTCCTCCAGGTGATCCCATGTCCACGTCATCTTCAGCCACCTCTCAGTCCTCCTTCTCTACCTCCTTCTCATCTGATACCTCCACCACGTCTCCTCCCCCTCCCTCTGCCAACACCTCCGGACAGACGTCCACCCACACCACCAACACTGCCTCCGTAGGTCAGCCAGCAGAGGGCGGTCCTGAGGGGAATCTGGCCCAGCTGCTGGCCTCTCTGCTGGGAGGAGCAGCTGGACCAGGAGGTCCCGGCTCTGGACCGGCTCCCTCCATCACTGTGACGCTGCCGGGGGTGCCCGGCTTCTTCCAGGGCGTGTCAGACTTCACAGCGGTGAGTTCATATAGCACTGCAGAAAACCACAACATGGAGGTGTGCAGGGTTTCTCCTGACTCCAGGTGGTCTGGAGGGCCACAAACAATAAAACAGAAGCTTGTCCCTGAATAGTGTGTTTCTGTGCAGCCACCAGCCAGTGGTCCCGGCGCTGCAGTCCCCCCTCAGTCCACTGGTCCCGCCCCCCCTCAGGCCGGCAGCGGTGCAGGTGGAGACTCTCTAAGCCCGGAGCTGTTCACCGGCATCGTGCAGGGAGTGCTGTCCACCATGATGAGCTCTCTGGGGGCGCAGCACAGTACCGGAGAGAGCATCGCCCAATTCATCCAGAGACTGTCTCAGACCAGGAACCTGTTCACGCCGGGCTCTGGAGATGCTGTGGGTGAGTCACAACACAGGAGGACGACTTAACGCAGCTTTCAGTCGACACTAACCTTCATATCGCCGTCCTAAAATGTTCTGAGAATGACTTCACAGCTAACATCATTCATCAGGCTTGTTAGTGACACACTGATAACCTGTCTCTCATCCCGACAGGTTTCTTCGGCGACCTGCTGTCTCTGGTGTGTCAGAGCTTCTCCATGGTGGACATGGTGCTGCTGCTCCATGGGAACGCTCAGCCTCTGAGTCGCATTCAGCCACAGCTCAACGACTTCTTCACTGAACACTACCTCCAGGGCCGAGAGCCCACTGACGCTAACATCGCTGTAAGTACGCAGAGAGTCCCTCGCTGTGTTCACACACTGAGCAGCTCGATATGATTACTCATGATATGACACTGACCAGAACCCAAGACAGGACGAGTATCTGACGAGCTTTCGGCAAACAGTTTGGTCTTTGTCAGGGTTCTATGTGTTTCACGGCTCAGTGATGCGACACCTTGATGTTAACGGTCTCCACGTGAGCAGAGTTTCTGTGGACTGTATGAACTTGTTGATCACGTTGTCGTCTCTGCAGGCAGCAGCTGAGGACCTCATCAACGGGCTGGAGGAGTACATCGCAGAGAGCTTTGTAAGGACACACGAACCTCATCTCATACTGAGTTCACACTACATGATATCAGCCTGGTCACAGCCTGACGCAGCGTCGCGCAGTGTCGGTTCCAATTGTGAACGACAACGAGTGTCGTACGTGATAACCCATTGTTTCATTGTGTGTAGTGTGTCATAGTAGACGAAAAACGACAACTGACGCCACGTCTGAAACGCCTCACGACGTTCCAACAGAAAGTCTAGCATGTTTGATTTCCTTTTTGTCCTCCATGACTTCTCCCGTCACAGCCGTCACTTTGACCAATAGGAACACAGAGCGATCTGTTGCCGTGGAAACTGTAGGACAACAACAGCCCAGCCTTTTAGATATTTCCTGTAGGGACGTTAGCACACAGAGTAAACAGGAAACAGCAGAGGCACTTTATCAACCCGCTGAGTACTGCCATTAGCATCAAGCTAGCAAAGAATGTTCTGTCTTCATAATGGAGGATATAAAGGAATCAAACTCACAGATAGTGTCTGGGCCTTTACTCAGCACAGCTGCAGAGGCTACCAGCTGCATCTCAAACACACACCACCATTTATCATTCTGGCTTTAGTTTAATCAAACTCAACATTTCCTGTTTCTGTTTCAAATTAAAAGCCTCTTATCATTTCAGCTGAGAGAATCCCTTCACTTTCTTAAAAGGCTTTTATTGTGAAACATTTGCAGGAACTTCCTGTGGAGGATTCAGTGTTTGCATGTGGCACTTCAAATGTAGCTCCGCCCATCTGGTGACAGTTTTTACGTCACTACAGTAACAGTTCAGCTGGAACATGAACACACACACAGACTGAGATAATAATAATAAGAATGATGATGACATCACACACGTTGTGACGGCCAGGAATAATTGGTCGTGGACCATCATGTAGTGTGTCATGTCTGTCGGCCAAGTGATGACAAGATTTTATGCCTCCACAATCACCTAATGTGACAGTGACCGTTGGAACACACAAAAATGTCGTGTGGTGTGAACCCGGTGCAATATGCTGTGCTGTGTGCTGGGTATGAAGTGATGAACGTGTGTGTGTGTGTGTGTGTGTGTGTGTGTGTGTGTGTGTGTGTGTGTGTCCAGGCCACAGTGACAGTGCGAGAAGGTGTGGACATCGTTCAGACCAACGTGTCCTTCCTCAGACAGCAGTTCACACAGATGGCCTCACACATCCTGCGCCATAACGGTGAGTTCACTCAGTCAGTGGCCAATCAGCTGACACCACAGTGACCTGGTTACTGATCATTTTATTTGTGTCCACTGGGAGGCGCTCATGGATTATTTAAAGGCCCGATGCTGAGCTGTTGAGCAGTCTGTGTTGTTGACGGTGTGGATAATCAGACTTCAGCCTGCTGACAGGCTCAGATTGTGATTCTAAGCATCATATAACATTATGGAGAGGACTCTACAGAGAAATGAAACGATTGTCTGAACCTTTTGCTTGTTCTGGTCTGTTTTGTGTCCAAGTCTCGCCAACGAAGAGTCTAAGGATGTGAGCTGTAGACTGAAGGTCTGATGACAGTAGGAAGTGTCGTCAGTTGCAGACGTTCTCATTGAAAACCTTAATTTTAATCTAAAGCTCACGGACATCTCTCCGCCCAAACTTTCTTTCCTGCTCATCCCAACATGTCAGGATCACCTGCGATGTGAAGATGAGGAGGTGTGAGTGGTTTTCTGTTTCTTCACACAGATCCCACGTTCGGCCCTCGTCTGCTGCTGCTGTGCACTCAGGGTCTGTTCGAGTGTCTGGCTCTGAACCTGTACTGTCTCGGGGGAGAGCAGAGATCTCTGACCGCCGTCATCAACCACCGCATCGTTAGTACACATCGTTTATAACCACAGCATCGTGTTTTACTCATGTGATACAAGTCAACAGCTGTGTGTGTGTGTGTGTGTGTGTGTGTGTGTGTGTAGAGGAGGATGTCTGCAGAAGTCAACCCCAGTCTGGTCAACTGGCTGACCAGTATGATGTCCATGAGGCTGCACGTCATCCTGGAACACAACCCAGTGACTGAGGACCAGATCCAGCACTACATCATCTACACACAGGTAATAAACACAGTCATCAGTGAGCGTGCTCAGTAACAGCAGCTGGAGCTGAGCGCACGGCACAGAGGCACCGAGTGGACTCATCCAGAAACATCTACAGCTGCCCGTGAAACATCCTGTGTGCAGCAGGTTCTGGTCTGTACGAGTTACATGAACAGGATCAAGTCCATCACTGCTGGTTAAACGTGCTCTCATTTATTAAACAAGACGCACAGTGTGATCAACTTTATTAAGATAAATGTGCACATAACA